>NW_020455486.1:859512-963901 GCF_003342845.1 Nothoprocta perdicaria
CTGCACGCTTTGGAGATAATTGTTTGCATTTGCAATGCGTGAGGGCATAACATCTGCCTCAGACTGAGTTGTTGTGTTCACTATTCAATGAAGCAATGAAGCGTTTGAAACACAGGAACATCCCTCAGATGTCATTGCCGGTTAATGATTCTTCATGCTCTGAATGTCACATCTCTTGCATCCAATGTCTATTCATCTTAAAATGGCACACCTTACATTACCAGTATTCTCAAAATAAAGAAAGAAAATAAAAATCACCTGAGAGGATCCTTTGAAGAAAACGTGCATTCAGAGATTAAGATATCTATTTTCATCTTTCCAAAAAGAAAAAAAAAATTGTTCTACTTTTATTCCTCTATTAACAGTAGACATTCAACTTAGAGCTAGTCATGGTTAATCAGCCTTCACACACAGAACTCACAATTATCAGAGGTCCTGCTGTGCTTTTCTGACTCTGCCCTTTTTAATCCATTCTGGTGTCTGAATGTCATAAACATTAGGTTAGTAGGCAGATGTGAATAAAAATTCACAATAAATTCAGTGTGCAGGAAGAACAACCCTAAAATGGTGCACTAGTGAATTTATACCTAATTCATAAGGAATTTGTAATCTGGTCAGAGTGCAAATCAAAGCTGCAAATCAAAGAGTGAGTTGTACTTTTGGAATGGACCAATACATTTATAAAAGGTCATGGTAGAACTTATTAAGGAACAGATATTTTGTTCCAAAGTTTAAATAACAAAGATTTTGGATATGTATTAGAATTTACTTAACATCCAGCTAAAACATTCCCACTCCAAAATGATATTTGGAGGTTCTCCTGGACTCACTTAGATTTCATCCTTTTAGCCACCATTACAGAAGACTGCACTAAAAGCACAGAACTGCATGAAAAGCAGATCGGCAATTTACTAAAATATACAGTCTTTAAAATCTGTAAGTGGGAAGTAATATGGCTTACTTGGCTGCGGAACAGTAGATTGATTTCAGCATAAAAACAACTTTGAGAGTTTTTTTCTTTTGTCTTAAGAGACTGTCTTTGTTTGACAGTACCGGTTTTTAATGAAATAAAAGGAAAACCATTTGTGTCTAATTCATTACAGAGCTGTCCAAATCTTGTAGAAATCAGTCATTCAATAAAATTCCAAAGTGTCTTCAAAGACTATGTCTTGTATGAAGAAAGAAAATGTTTCTGATCCCAAGGGAAATAAAGTCACTAAGGAGTGCTGAATTCCTGCAATTTTGGAGTACAGCAATATGATATACCGACAGATAGAATTTAGAATTATTGAACTACTTGTTGAGAATGTGAAATTGACTTATTGGACTACTAAGTGGATATATACAATTGGACTACTAAATGGATACAAATTAAGAGCTTTATCTTAATTAAACCGTATAAATGAAGTATGAGATAGTAGCCAATGCCGGATACATGAAGGTTCTGCTTTAATTTCCTATGTCCAATTTCTATTTCTTCCTTTTCAAAAGTTCTTTGATGGCAATATTATTACAAATACTTCTATTTAGTGAGCTGTATACATCACTGTTAGTGTATGTTCCTACTTTCAGATGCCTATAATTATTTAAAAAAAATGTATCTGAGGACTTTTGCATGGTTCATTTGCAATATATACATTATTCTCTGTCCACTGCTTTAACCAGCTTTCTGGCAAAAAGCAGTGTATATTTTTGAACTCACCACATGTTAATCCTACTGAAGTTATGGGGCAGTGTATGTTTCATTTTTATTTGTTAAGTGGGAATGACTTACCATAAAAAAATGGAAAAACTTCACTAGGAGGTGGTTTTGAATATTACACTATTTTCTTGCATTCAGAACCTGTTAATTATGAGTGAACAGAATCCACCAGTGAATTCTCTTTAAAGTCTTGGCATTAGTATCCTGGTTTTCAGAAAGCTTCCCAAATAATCCAGGACAAAAATATGCAAACACATGCCACTTCCCACTTTGTAGTTAAAAGGATTGTGAGAAATATACCTTCAGTGTGCTGCTATTAAAATAGAATGGGATAGAAAGCATTATAATAAAATTGCCAGAGGGAGTAAGTTCTCAGGGCAAATCATGCACCGTTCAAATACTAAATCTTGTTTTGCATTCAAGCAAGCAGAAAAAAAGAAAGACGTAACAAAGGAAACAGACATCATCTTAGATTAGTCCAACGTAATTGAAAGAAAGAAAGAAAGCTGAAAATTGTAGAAGAGTTGATTTCACTACATGTTTATGTTAATGGGGTATTTGACTTTTGAATGCTTCATAAACCTTGTTATGTTCAGTGCTATCTGAGGTAGTAAAACAGCTGGAACTCTGCCAGAAGCTTTAATTGGAATCAGCTTAGCAGGAGCTGACAAGGTTTCCCAGTGTTTAGTTTCAAACTTATTATAAAAATCCAAAATTATGTCCTATTTATTTTCTATTCCTCTTTGGTGTACACCCATAAAGGTGAGACATAGCTGTGCTAGGAAATCGAATCAGTTTTTTTCTTGTAAGCCCTAGGCCAATGTTTTGAAGAGGAAAGTGTGAGTGTCGTCTCCTATGATTAGATGTTTCTTCACCTAGGAGGCTGCAAAGACTCACTGCAGAATTCTTTCCTTTCATGCATATTGGTTATTGATTAAGTGAGAGCATCATTTGGCCACAATAACACCTCCATTAACAATATGTGTCTAGGTAATGTAAGTAACGTGATCAGAGCACATCACCCAAAAACATCAGTCAGATAGTCTGATTGCATTCCTTAACTAATATCTTAACAGGATATCTGACAACATAGAAGGTAGACATTACTATGGCACCAGTTCTGCAGGTTTATGCGTACTAAGAGACCTGAAAGGCAAAATTTTATTGCAGAAAGCAACCCTGCAGAATCTGAGCTTTTGAAAGTGATTAAAGGTCTTGACCCAGGACTATTAAAAAAAGATTGTTCATTTGTTCATTATCTATAATTATAAATTAATTGATTAAATACCTCTTTCTTCCTTCAGATTGTATGCATGATCTCCTGAAATTCTGTGCTTGATAAATGTAGGTCATACAGATATGTAACAAATATAGATAAATGACTTTCAGATAGGTTGTTAAGACAGGAATGAATCCCAAGATAATGTCGCATTGTCAAGAGGCCAAAACTATTCAAGAAAGACATGTCTAAATAATACATCTTTCATAGATTTAATAGAAAATCTTCACCCTGGGAAACTTCTAGTTCCTGGAAAATACCACCCCATCTTGTAAAATCATTTTTGGTAGGTAGGCTATTTACTGTCACTGAAAAACTGCACTACCACACAGTATTACCACTGCATGAAATGCAGCTTCTCTCAGCTTCCTAATTTAAGCAGATAAAGTGAAAGTTAGAATAGGAAATTGCAAGTCTTCTTTGGTTGCTGTTCATAATTAATTTGAAGCATCACAGCTTGTCAGAATAAAGACACTGAGAAACAGCAATTTCTCCAGAGGCAACAAATCATTCTGGTGGCCTTGCCAAAGCCAGCCYCAGGCTCAGGCTTTGTGGAGACCTTAATCTGCAGGTGATCCTGTACTCTCAGCCCCAGGAAAGCTTTTGAGTTCTCCAATCTAGAGGGTGCAGGAGGAGTTGGCTCATTTGACAGTTCATCACCTGCTGCAGCCCAGCAGACACAATTATGTCCTTCGTAGCAGAAAGCAAGTCTAGGCTTTATGTTGTCCTAATAGGTCAGGGCTCCAGGACTTGCTAAGGCTGTCTTTGACCTAGAATGATTTTTAGCTGATTTTAATTGTCATAACAGTTGTCCAGTATTCAGATGACTACTATCTGTATTTGCCTTAAGTTTTCTGCAGAAGTGCAGTGTGGTGCTTACTGCTAATTAGCAGGTAGTAATAATAAGTAGTAGTAGGGTGAAATGTCTGTGACTCTAGAATAAAAATGTATTGTAGCAAGCATAGGTATAGGAGGCTATCAGAGGCTTCAGACTGTAAAATCTCTGTGCTCAGTCAATAAAAGGATGTAATCTTGAAAGTAAGAAGAATCATTTCTACAATTAAAAAAAAATAGGAAAAAAAAATAGTGCAGAATTCAGAGCCAAAGAAGAAGGAATGAAAAAGAAATAAACAACAGACTCAAGTGAATGTAAAATTGAAAGGAAAGGCACCAAAGCACCAAAGCACCATATACCTGGCAAAGATCAAAGCTGAGGTTTCATTGTACCTTTCTACCCTGTTCTTGAGGAAGACTGCCACCTTAGGACCCAAAGGAGCACTGAAAGATGAACACAGCACCATTGAGAAAAGGGACATTTGTGTGTAACAACTAATGAGATTTGCCTATAATAATTAGGTAATTTGCACTATGCATTTTAGTTTGATTGCATCTGTAATGATAGCTGCTTCTTTTGTTTGATTAGATTTCAAGACTTAGATTAGACTGACAGTACTTTTTTGGCTATATATGTGATCCTTTTTTGGCTACATATGTGATCCTTTTTGCCCAGAACAACATTTTGAGTGTAGTAGTTTATATCAGCCATGTGCACCTTGGTTTCTCTGGAAAGGAGCACAAGGCTGTGGGAGAAGGGCAATAAAGTCTGTRTTTGAAAACTGGTAAGATCATTTTGTTATCTATTATCGTTCATTTAATGTTAGAGAATATTCTTGCCTAACCCAGCTGCTGCTCACTCCAATTCAATACTTGCTGAGATTACTAATTTTGTATATTTAGTTGTATTTCAGGACATCACCCTGTAGGAGAGTGATAAAATCTATCAAATTAAATTCCCTCCTACCTTAATAAATTACTATGTGAATCCTGCATTAATAAATTACTATGTGAATTAGTTACATTGTAAATGAACTTCAGTCTACATCTAGAAATAGCAGTACATATCAGCAAAAGTGTTATTTGGCAACCTGTAGATAATGAGATACTGAAGCAAGCAACAGAAATAGATAAAATGATTCTATCTCCTCCACTGGTAAAACTAAATGGGGAGAAAATTTGCCCTACTATTTTATCATTTCCTAAAAGTCTATTCACAGTTTTCTGTGTTATTATTGTACTTTCACGAAAAGATAAATAAAAAAGATAAAGTTTGCTTCTAGTGTCGTCAGCTCTTCAGACACTTGCGGTTAAAAAAAAAAAAAAAAAAAAAGGTTTATCTTGTTTAGTGCAAAGACTTTTTGCCCTCCCTTGCAGAAGGACAGCTGAGAGAGTATCTGACATAACTGTGCCAGGGTGCTGTACAGAGCACATGAAAGCATTGCAGTGGCAGTGAAATTTCCCTTCTTTAGAGGCCAGAAATGGTAACCACAAAGGTAATAAAGGGTTTGTTTGGAGGCCTAAATGTTCCCTTTGCAGGGAAACAAAGAGAGCCAAGCAGTGTTGTCYGATTGATCAGCTGACAAGAGATTAGCAGAAGCTAAACACCTAGCGACTGCCGGGGGACAGCCAGCAATGTCAAACTGCAGGAACTGAATAAATGGGAAGTCRGTCAAAAAGAGGTAAAAGAATGTGCTTTATGAAGGGTCAGAGAGATAAATCTAAAAACCTGCAAGGATACTGCAAAACTAGATGAAATATAATATTGAGCTCTGCATATCTGAAACTCAGTTCTGCTTCTTCTTTTGCAGAAAGAAAGGTCAATGCACAATGGATGTGCCTTCCTAAATATCTCCTCTCCCTTGCTGTTTTCTCAAAGCCAAGTGCACTAAATGAAGTGTATTTAAGTGATGCTAGACCATCATTGGAGACTATAATGCCCATCTACGCAGTCACTTCCCAGAGAAGAAGAAAGTTCACGAAAATGGGGAAAATGCTTTAACGATATCAGAATGTTAGAGCCACAAGTGGCTAGCTTGCTGCGTGTAAATAGTTTTAAACGACCTATATAAAAATCTGTTTTATACAATAGTGCATTTACTTTCTGAGAATATTCATTTATTTCCCTCTATGGACAACCAGYTACATGATCCACAGCACTATTTAATGTATCCATACCATTCAATACAATTGAATCAATTTGTCCACCTAATGATCAAGATTAATGTGTGCACATGCTCTTTGCTGATCTGTAGAAGATCCTGTAAAGACCAGAAAAAGAAGCATTCAGAAGCTCCTGGCAAGCAAAATAATGGGACCTGACTAAAATAAGTACCACACAGCTTTCTCTTTTAAAAAGACTGCACAATATATGGTTTAAGGAAACCTGATAAATATTGTATGCAAATTCTATATGATTTTTTAAAACTTACAACTCAGCATGTGTTCAGTCAGCAGGAGACAGTGATATAAGAATAAAAACATGCTTGACTGTGATTGTTAAGATTAGATTTTCCTGAAGACAAATGCAAAAGTTTTTTACAGACTTTATTGTTTGCCATCAACACTCAAATGCTTATGCATGCAGGTTACAACTTTTGCCAGTCACTTTAACACCTATGCCACTAAAAGCAATGCTGAGATGCTCTCCCAGTAGGTACTCCATTATCTTGGAACAAACATGGCCATGGCACCAGGACCATAATTTTGACATGCTTTTGAATCCAGTCAAAGCTTTTTTTTTTCCTTACTCAAACTCCTAAAACACTAGAAAGAAGKTTTTTTTTAGTCTAGTAGCATATCTAGAACTTGTGTTGTGCTACCGTGTCCTGTACAAGGAAGCCCTTTACTGCGCATTGGCCTTATGAGGACAGGGGACCCATCTTCACACTGCCCTCTGTCAACCACTTTGTGTTAGTGTGGCTCTGAAGGAGATAAAACTATCTTTGTTGCTTAAATTTTTCTTATCATGTCTCACTTGTCCATTTTTCATCTAACCTTTTSAGTTTTATAACATTTCCAAAGGTTGCAAATATTCCAATGGGAGATATGTCTTACAAATATTAGAGCTGGACAAACCATTCATGTAGCTGATGTATGCACATTTGGTCTAGCTAGCATGTCTTATTATGTGTTACCTTGTGAATTGCATTTTGACTTTTGAAAAATGTCATGCACCATTTTTCTCTTTTGAATGGTTCTCCTTAGCACATTTGGCTCCAATGATGTAGCTGATAGCACAGTAGTTTTTTAGTAGTTATTTCTAATCTAAATACTTCTTTAAAATGTTGTGACTCTGTGAATAGTTACCTAATCATAGGTATATAGATAAGGAATAGGTAAGTAGTTGGATGGGTGACCACGTGTGTGACAGAAACGATTGCTAACAGCATATGTGTGTGTGTGTGTTTTTTTTTAATGAAAAAGCAAATCAGAAATGTGGGAGCTATACTTTACCACGGGGGTTCTTTTGGTGAACAAGAATATTTAAAACAATTGAAATTGTAAGTTTAAATGGGCTTCTGTACAAATTGAGTTCTTTTCCTCAGGAAAAAAAATGGCAATTTACAGGCTGCTGGAGTTTATGACATGCAGGTCACAGAAAAGGGATTCTCATCATTTACCATTTCAAGTATCACTCAGTACTGTTTATCCTTATAAAATGGATAATTGAGGTGCTTGTTCCTCAGTTCTGGTAGGAAGGTGCAGGAAACAGCTGCCAACTGTGGATGTCCTTGTTTTGTTTTCTAGCATTCTGTATGGAGCAAATAGCAAGAGCCAGGCTTCTTGCATGGGGAACTGAAAGGTGGTCTTTGGCTTTAGCCTCTGATAATTTGAGAGAAGTAGCTACTGAGTGAACACTTTATTGCAGGTATTTATGCTTGGTTAAATAAAGGAATGCAGGTTACTGAGGTCAAGCCCACAAGAGAAGCTTCTATTTGGGTATTTTACTGATAAAATTTGTTACAACCTTTCTGTTCCATAACATGCACACACATAAAATTGAACAGTTTTTGAAGAACTGGCTTAATCTGTATGGGCAAAAAACCTTTTCATCCTATATCTTCTGTAGAAGGGTTTTTTTTAATAGAGAATAATCTTGTCTGTCTCTCAGAAGAACTAAGAAAATGTAGAGGATAAAAAATTTTTCCTTAATAGGGCAAATTTGAACTGTGAGCATTGGTGCTTTTTAAGCAAGTAGAAAGAAGGCTATGATAAAGTCATAGGAAAACAAGTTGATGACAGCTTCCTGGGCAAAGAAATATTATTGCTTTTTTCTTGTCTGGACATACAGAGCACCAGAAAACAAGGTTGAATGTGTATATCAACAAGGATTTCCTGTATTATAATGGAGCAAAAAGAGATTTCAAAAGCCAATCTTTCTTTCTCTCGTTTATCACAGGGGTTATAGAGAATCTCTATTTTTCTCCCTTGTTCAATTCCACGGGGGCTTGATGTCTGTTTGTACCCTGGAGGGCAGAGGTGGAAATCCTCAGCACTTGCTCCTGTGTAATCTTACAGAGATCCTAGACACTGCTTTGTTCATTCCAGTAAGACCACTGCTTGTGAACAGAGTTCCTTAAGAAGAAGATGGCCCAAGACTGTCTTTCTTTTTTTTTTTTTTTTCTTTTTGTAATTTCTTTAGTTTGCTACAAAACTATAGGAATTATTCATATTCCACTGAAATCAAACCATTTAAAAGCATTGCTTATTTGCTAGTAGTTTAAGTAGATAATCTCCATAGAGTTGTCTGATATTAGGATTTTCAAACATATATGGTGCATTTTTATTTAGACTGCTTGGAAAATCACAGCCTGGTATGTTAACAACAATCACAAAATATTAAGTATACAGGTACACYAGGAGTTTTGTATAATTATATGCAGGATTTATAGGCATTTAGCTTAAGCCTAGGAATTCTCAAGCTTATCTTAGTTTAAGTGCTTCACAGGCTTTGCAAGGCATAAATTTCACTCTGAAAGTCATATTTTTTTAACAAACCTCCCCAATCAGGAAACATCGTTAGTGCAGACCAAAACCTTTTTTCATAAAACTCTCTTTCATGTATCTTCCTTAACCTTTAGAAAATCTTTTGCTGAAACAACCTCGTTTCTTCACAAAATAATTGTTAGAGCCTTCTGCTGGCACAGAATTACCTACCTTTTCCACAAAAATCTCATTATTTTAACAGATAGAGTGATGTTTAATTGTCTCTATAGTGAGAAAACTTGCTAATCAAACACATTTTGAAGTACTTGGCTGATTCTTTGATAAAGGCTGAAAGAATCAGCAAATCTCTTTGAGAGGTCAGCAGACACAGCCAGAATGCATACCTTTTAGTTTGCTGTCCAGAGTTTTCCTTGTTTTTCCTGTACATTGATTTTACAACAGACGTTTGTGTGTTTATTTCACTCAAAATTTGTAAAGATGAGCACAGAACTGTTAGACAACCCGAATATTTTTCTGGTGAAATAAAGTAAGCTGATTAGTTGGATCCAAGATATTTTTAACAGTTAGATTTGGTGATCTCTCCACAAAACAGAAGCAGGATTTTTCTGAACCCTGCATGGTCTATTCTGGTGGATGTCAAAGTCCAAGTCTGCAGCTATGGGGCAGGAGTTAGCTGAGCCCCTGGGTCTCACCATGTTGGTGGGATCCGTTTGGGTATTTGGCATCTCCTATGGTCTGTAGCAGTTCTGCTTTTCAGTGACTTCTAGCCACATAACTTATGAAAAACTCAGTTGATCCTGGGATATCCTACTAGTGGCTCTGGCCCAGACTAAGGACTTCCTGGCTCCTTTAACAAACAAATCCAGAAACCTCTGATTTTCTTATTAATCTGAGTGTTAGAAGTTCTCCAGTCTGCTTCAGAGCAGTAGGCAGGTGACTCTCACAAGGGAAACTAATGCTCTGTGTGAATATGAGAAAGTCAAGTATCCAGACTTAAGTTCCTCGGTTGTAAACCAGAAATCTTATTACTAACTTACTTGCTTCTGTCAGTACTTAGTGATCCTTGGATGAAAGGCTCTGCATATTATTACATTATCTTTGTTCCATGTGGTACACCAAGATCTGGGCTTCACCCTGCAGTATGCTTTCTTAAACACTCTCAATTACATAGTGGCTGGCATTACTGCATCTTGCCTTAGAACCAATGGCTSTGCTCATTCATTTAAAAAAAAAAGGCAAAAAAAGGCAGGAAGACTTTGTTACAGAAACAACAGGTTCTTTTGGAAGCAGTCCTAATTAAATTTTAGCCTTTGAATTTTATGACTGAGGCACTTTACCTAAAAACAAACCCTGAGAAGACTATGGACTATTATTGTACTTGCTTCTTTTTTTTTTTTTCATTCTGCCATGTATGTTTGAGGAAAGCTTCAATTTTGCATATTCCTTGCAGAACAGAAAACAGTCTGCAAAAGACTGACAAGATCATTACTTATTACTAATACTTTTATATTTTTTTCTTTTAGAAATATTGCCTTCAAACTCTGCGCAGCCAGCGTTCCCCTGGTTCAGCTTCACAACCCTGCTTTACAAGGCTTGTCTTATACTTTCGGTCTATAATACTTCTAAAATGATGGAGATAACTGATTCAGACCTATGATCATAGCCATCCAGTGTTTCACAGCTGTCATTGTATCTTATCCTTGTAATATCCTTGTAAAACAGACACTATGGCTGGGAAAGAACATTTTCACTCACACCGAGGATGACAAAACTCGAGCATAGGTTGCCGAGAGGTTGCCTAATCTCCTTCTCTGGAGATAATCAAAACTTGCTTGGATGCAATCCTGTGCTACATGCTCTAGGTGACCCTACATGTGTAGTGGGGTTGGACTAGATGATCTCTAAAGGTCTCTCCCAGCCTTATTGATTCTGTGATTCTATGATTTTACAATTATATAAGGAATACGGTGCAGGATTCCTATGCTGGCTTTATTGTATGTGCGTGTGAAACACCATGTAGAGCTATTTGATTGGTCCCAGTGCAAAGTACCTTAATTTTCTGAACAAGAAAGTTATCCTGCTTCCCATGTTACCTGGTGTCTAGCTAGGGTCTGGGCTTCTCTCATGCTTTTTTTCCTGAATTTAACTGGAAGTGTCTTAATTCTACCCTATGAACTAGATACACCCTCAGATGCAAAAAAAATAAGAGCAAGCTCCTCCGAGGAATGTAAAGTGCTTAATTTCCACCAAAAGTCTCACTAACATCCCTCTAATGATCAGGGAGATTTTGCCTTGATCAGAAAGGCCAAGCATCCTGCATCCAGTTTCAGTGTTGTTTCTGTCTGACCATCCTAACAAGTTCTATCTTCCCAGTTTAATTTTGGCAGACGAGTATGCAGATGAGATGACTCACATGCTTTTGCATGTCTCAGATCTGACTAAAATGGCCACTGTCATACGCCACATACTTTGTCCAGCCACGAAGGGAAGCCTGGATGTCTTTCCCTAGATCAAACTAGGGCTAGCCTTGCAGCAGCTGTACAAAGAAGAGCGTCTGAGCCAAACTTTTCTGCAAGCAGAAACAGAATAGCAGTCAGAAGATAAACACATTTGTACACAATATTTTATTCCAAATTCTAAAAAAGCACTTTTGTGGGATAGTAACAAAGTAAAGAAAAGCACCTGAAATCTACTCCCAGCATATTATTTGTGATTTTGGTTAAGTTCAAAAGAGATTTTCTGCTTTTTTTCCCCTTCCAAATGCATCCTGAACTATTCTCCTTTCACAATAAAACAAAACAGGTGAAACATTACTAAAAAAGGAATGACAAAACATTGCCTTGTTAAAAAAGATGGGTTCCTGCTTTTTACTATAATAATTTATCTGCATGGTTTGGATTTGGTAAGACTTCCAGAGGAATGACCTTATTCAGTACTTAGATTTATGTTTTAATCTTTAGGAACTTTGGATGGCTTATGAGCCAGCAAATGTAAAATACAAGAGCACGTCTTAAAGCAAATGCATATCTTTTATTGAATAAATAGAAAATCATAGGTTTTTATATGGCAGAAGCCCTAAACTATAAGGGTATAATAAAATCAAACCTGAAATTTCCAATTTTGTGTTCTATTATTCTCCTGTCAGGAGAAAACCTAATAAGTTTTTTGGGTAGCAGGCATCTTAAAAGAAAAGTAAATCAAAGTGAAAACAAGTTAGGGGTTTCATTTATTTATTTTTTCTACCCTTGTGAAGAGTTTTTCTACCGACATTTTATCTATAGCAAAATTTTTTTCTGAGCAGCTAAAGAAAGGGCCCCTTACAGGAGCCCTTAAAGCACAGTTCAGCACTTTCAAGGACTGAAAGCAGTATCTGAGCAGAATATAATAGATCTTCTTCTGTAAAACTTGAGCTGCATAATGTCATAATCTTTTTAAGGACCTGAGGAAAACCTGAAGGGGTTATGCTAATGGGATAGATCTTACCATTTCAGTGTTGAAAAATTTTATTTACTTCCTGAAGAACTCTCCAATGTATGGTTCGAATATACAAAAGGTACAATACAGAAAATTGAACCCTAACTAACCAACATATGTTTAATATTAAGGAAGTGAAGAATTCCTTGACTTCTGAATTTTTCTGAGTGGGGAACATATGACCCAGACAAATGACTACAATAAATAAATTTTGTGATACATTTTCTACTGCAAAATGGAAAAGAGGTATTTGGAATAATATGCTAAAGAGTACAGATATGATAAGGCATATTGTAACTACTGAATAATGCATTGTCTGCAAATATTTTTAAAGGGGAAAATATTTTCCTCACAACATATTTTCTGGAAACATAAGACCAAAACATACTTAGCTTCACTGATAGTCCCAGCCTTGATCCCTCTTTTCTTCATCCTTCCGTTTTTTAGTCAAAATACTGAGTATTTTGTGGGTTTATTTTTGAAAATCTTTAATTAACAGCCTTTGGTGTGTATGCTAACTAAACCTTACTTGTACTACTAAACCCTTCTTGTACTACTTTAAACAGAAATCTTGGCACAATTAACATATCTGCAGAGGAAAATATCTTTTTATCATTAATTGTGCTTTTCTTCCTAGCAAGTCTGTTGCAGAGTCATAAATGATAGGATCATTTTATTACAGTATATGGGATATTTATTTTTTTTAAGTAAATTGTGATTATATTCCACATAAATATAGCATATTTGCCCATATGGGGCCTTGACAGATGAAAAGCTAATTTATATAGCTTTTATATATATATATAAATATAAATATATATATATATAATTTATATATATATATATATATATAAATATATATAATTCAAAGAAGGCTGGTCAATTTATGTTAGAAAAGAACAGAAAGCAAAGAGAGCCAGTAGATATTTAGGGAATAAGCTAACAGCACTGTGAAGACCTGCTGCAGAGTCTCCGAGTTTCTTTTCCAGAAAGCAGAAGGCAAACTGAGTGCTCAGCAAATGCAAGATCCAATAAAGGTAGGATATTTGATGCAAATCATTCTGTTATTGAATTAGGCAACGTTCAATAAAGAAGCTGAATGTATTTTAAGGAGTTTCAAGATGTTGTAAAAGGACTGCTTGATATAGATGAGGAAAACGGTCTAGAGTATACAGTCTACAGTGTAGTCTGGAGGCTACATTTTAGTGCAGAGCAGATGATAAAACACAGATACCATGCTTCCTTGGAATAGCAGTGTTTTATCCTAGCTTAAGCCGTAGGTCCTTTCAGCGAGAGGCGAGGTCCTGGCTCCCTTTCTCAGGGAGATGTGCCTCTTTGCTGCGAAGCACATGCTGCCAAGCTCCAGTGTGCACAACTCTCTCCCACCTGCCTGAGAATTTCCAGGTCTTTCAGATATTTAAGGCATTTTCAAGACATCAGTGAATCTAATGTTACAAAAATGTTCAGTGATTTGTCAGGATTTAGGTTCTTTTGTGTGTGTTTGAATTGCATGCAATGAAGGAAACATTTCTGAAAAATTTACAAATTAACCCCAATCTCACTTTCTCATCTCTTGCTTTTTTCAACCCCATAACAACTGCACTCCCTAGAGCAGATTTGAGGAAGGTGCTAAGAAAGCTGGGAGATTGTGTGGAGCAGGGAGCACACGCAGTCATGCAAGCGGGCAGGTAATGTCTGTCCCCTGATCACCATGACAGCTATTTCCAGCTCTGTATCACCCACTAGATGAAATTATATCAGTGAATATTTTACCAAATTTGTAAGTTATGCGACAACATAAGTGTAATGCTGCTGTGAAAAAATGCCTCTTTTCACACGGAACCATAAGCAAAGGTATGGAAGGAAGTTAAAACAAACTGAGGTTTGTTTTTGCTTTAAATGTGAAGAAAACTAAAGAAGGAAAGGAAATGAATTGAGGCAGTTCTTTTAATCCATGTGAAAAGACAGCAGCATTCACTATGCTGACGAAATTTCTGATACAATGCAAACTAAGCACAAGGTTTTTAAAAATCTGTTGATTGATATTGAAAAGACTTTTAAAAGTGTACATACAATCTAGCTGTAAAGTTGCTTTCCCTATTTTCCTCCCTAGCAGATTAACAAGAAATAAAAATTCTTATTTTTTTCCTCCAAAGCAGTCTTTTTCAGGCTGGAAAGTAACCTGTAGAGTGCCAGAGCATTATATAGCATCCCATACATCTTTATTTACATCCACATTAGAACTCTGGGAAAATAGTAGATTGCCACAATGGAAAATGGACCCCTAAGTGTGACCTTTTTTTTTTTTTTTTTTCAAAGCTGAGACAGTCCTTAAACTAATTCCCCGCATCTCCTACTTATCCCACTGTATATCATACTTAGGAATCTGGCTAGCTTTCCAGAGCTGTTTACAGATGGACTTCAAAGCGTAAGTGCTTTGACGCTAGACCTGCTTGTTTGTCATTCCTAGTGAAGTGGATGATCTAAGATTGCAGCCTAAAGGTGATATTGCAGTAGAGGACCATACCCATAATAAATGATAATAATTAATCAGAACAGTCTGAGCATGAGAAGTAGCAGTACACATCTCCCCCCAGGTGCCCCTTCCTGACATGAAGAGTTCACCTTGAGGATGAATTGGCAGTTTGTTCTCCATGCGCATGCAATTTCCAGTCTCCCTGAGAGGCTCTATTAGCAGCAATTGTGTTTGTAATTTGTAGACATGTCAATCACCTAATTTCATATAGGCCACTGAACAATTATTAGAACGCAACAATTTGGGTTTCTACTGACCCAGGCTGAATTTCAGCTGGTAATTTACATGTGAAAGCCTCCATATGGTATTCCAAAGTCCCCAAGCCTGCAGTTTCCAATTGCTTATTTAATTCAGGTATGCTTATTAGCTTTACCACACATTCACACAGCCTGGTTTGTAGGTCTGTATGGGTAAATACCATTGATCTGGCATTTATAATTCAATGGCATATATACATGAAAAATATAGCTTAAGAAATAATTTGTGTAGGTCAAGTACATTAATCACAAGTGTTAGTGATTTCAGAGTATTTCACTGCTTTCCTGTTTTTGCAGTTTCTTGTTTTCATAGTAGGTCTTCAATTCTGAAACTTGGGGCATATTTTTATGGATGCCTTTGCCCTCACTTTTTCTGGGATTCATGGACTAATTCTCTGAGCAGTCACACAAAAAGTATTCTAATTTTTCATGTTTGGGACATGAGTTTATGCCTCCAAGCCCTGATGAGGTCTAGAAAAGTGCTTTGCAGGCAATATAGAAAATATAGCCCAAGTATGAATTCACCCTTCCTGTGGCCTGGGCTGTGGGACCTTTCCTTTTAAGAAATCATTTTCTGAACCCCTGGATATGACATACCTAACTGGCTCACATGCTTTTGCTTGAGCTCTGTGAGTTAGATAATTGTCTTGATCACCCTGCTCAGGGTTTTAATCCTGGAAGAATTCCTTAGTATTTGAACTCTGAGCACCACGGTGAGTACTACTGACTTCCATAATGCACTTTTATGTTTTTYTTTCTGGGATCAGCACCTTGAACTAGAAACTTGAAATATCAAATATTACACAAAGTACCAGTATTCTTCCCTAGCTAGAAAAACCACAAGGGAGCAGCCTTTCTTAAGGTATCTCAGTCCTTTTGGTTATAAACCAGTGTGTAGAGAGGTACAAGCAAATTAAATTAAGTTAAAGCTTCCCATATGTACCAATGGTTTGAGAACTTGACAGTGGGTAACAGATAAGGTTTTGGATTTTGGTATGAATGATAAATGCAATTCAGGTCTTATTTACAGGGATTTTTTCACTTTGTTTTATAATTAGTGATCAGTCTTGCATGTTTGGCCCATATCTAGAAGAACTTATCAGCATGCTGGGAATTAATTAGGAATGCAAATACTTTCCTGCATTTGCAGCCTGTGAGGTTTGGAGAGTTCGCTCTACAGAGTGAGCCGCACAAGTACTTCAAAGGAGCGTGCTGTATGGAACTATGAAGAGCCCAGATAGCCAGGTCACCTTTGTAAACGTAATTCTACTTTTGGAAATTGCAATGAGCTCTGCACTTCACTAGCTTACAGGAACAAGACATAGCCTTCCTCCTTCCTGACCTCTTTTTACTGTTCTGAAGCTTTGCAAGTGTCAAGTGAAATCTGTGCACAGAAGGACAGCAAGCTCCGTAAAGGCAAGCGGCCCAAACCAAGTCAGTACAGCATAAGCAGCTGTAGTCAATGATCTGCTGGGAAGAAGATGTGCAGATGTTCGCAGAAATAAAGAGAGAATTGAAATAAACAGATGATATTACCTATTAGAAAAATAGCTTCCAAAAAATACACTTTTAAAAACTTTCCTGGAACTGCTAGCAACTGTGTAAGTTTGCTCAAAAGTGATGAAACAAAATGAAATTCTTTCATATATGATTATTTTTATATTTTCAGAGTCTTTTTTTTTTTTTTTTTTTTTTTCTTCCCAGGTATTATCTAGTGACACACGAGATAATACACTATATCCAGACAGAAGCACTACAAAAAGATCAAACAATCCACTTCATCATCTTCCAATACTTTGATGCTACCATGGGCAAGAAGAATAGAGGTAAAGAAGCAAAAGGACATTTTAGAATAGGATCAAGGAAAGAAAGAGAAAATACAGTGAGCTGCTGTAAATTACTGCTCGTAAGAACTGAGAAATCCCAAAACGCCAGAGATGTAGCAATCTGGTAATGCAAGTAGAGATTTAAACTGTGGTGAACAGATCTCCTCCATGCCCCACTCCAGTTTTATTTAGAGAAACATGCTCCCTGCTGCTCACCTACAGGTCTCCGGAGAAAGGGAAATGTGTACGTGACCTATATATAAAAAATCCAAGATTGTACAAGCATGATTTATTTTGGTATGAATGTAATCATGGAAGAACTCAAGAGCAAGCCCCATTTGTTTCATTAAAAAAAAAAAATCTGAAAATGACTATTCTCAGGTAAGTTATAACATAAGTAACCTTGTATTGATTGTAGTCATCATTTCATTTATGCACGTTCTATCAGTCCCATGAAGTTAAAGATTGTCATTTTTAATAGAAAATTGAATAATAAACTTTCCTTATAATTTCCTTAAGCTTTCACTTGAATAGTAAATGCTCATTTCTGTCAGGTTAAGACCCTTTTTTATGGTAAAGCCTCACTACTCTTCCTTCCTTCCCAACATCTTCAACACACTCTATATCTTCCCTCCTTCATTTTGATAGAGCAAATCAGTATGTCTTTGGATAAATAAGTTGATATGAATAAAACAATCAAGGAATACTTCATATGACTTCCCAGTATTAGGCTTAGTTAAGAAACATAGTTGTTCCAAGGTTATCATAACATATTGAGTTTTTTTATCTTCAAGAGACAATGTTAGCCATTCTGTGATCTTGTCAGCAATGAATGGCAGGATGCAAACTGTATTGAGCCTTACCCTCAACTGCATGCAGGAAGTGTAAGAAGATCTGCATTTAAATGACAGCCAGTTCATATGAAATATATGCATATACAATATTATTTTCAGACTGTTAATCCATGGATATTCTGACATTTAATAATGTGAGCATGCTGATAGCTGTTTGTTACTTCTTTCAAATAAAGTAAGCAGTGTAGTTCAGATAAAAATGAAGAAACAGGGAATTTTGCCCCCCCCCCAGTACTTTTTATATCAAGGTTGGTACATTGACTTTACAATTTATTTTATGAAGTAGCCAAAATATAGAGTAGAACAAATTTGTAAATGGTGAAAAAAAGAATAAATTTTAGGGTCAGTCTCAAACAGTGCTGATTTGTGCTCTCTCTGATGAGATTGTGAGTAGCTAGAAGGCAGCATGTATCAGAAAAGCAAAGTGCCTTGTTATGGATTTTTAAAGACAGTTCTTTCTCTATTCATTTCCTTGCTTTGTTCTTGAGGAAGCTCTTCATATACCTCTTCTCTCTCTCAATTAAATGATAAATCCATGACAAACTGGAGGTTGTAGGGTGGGAAGAATTTAATAGATATTGACATGTATTGAATAAATATTCAAATAGGAATCCAATAGACAATGTTTCAATTTCATATTGTGTTACCATTCTTGCTGGGAAGGAAGATATGCTGCAAGACCACTGATAGAAGAAAAGAAAAATCTGAACAGGTTTAGGTCCTATGAGGATTCTATGACTTGAATTCCTTAATGCTTGATTGTTGCCTGATCTGTGGATTGTCAGTAGCCTGCTATATTACACTATTTTCTCCTTAAAATAAAAAATAAAACCCAATATTATGAGAAATTTCTAAAATTATATAAAATGGGAAGGACAATAGGAACACATGTGGAATCTCCTTGTATATTTTTCTTTTTATTAAAAAAATCAGGAATTTAATGATAGAATACTACAATACAAGCTGTATTTTCTGCTTTCATATTCAGTAACCACAAACTATAGGATGATGTTTCTGACAAACACGTATTTTGAGAAACTTTTCAAAGACATGACAAAACACCCTCTCTTCGTAGCCTCCAGCAATACCACCTTGTGCTCTGATCTCTCTAGATTTTACATGCTGTGGTAGACGGGTTGAATAGCTGACTGGCAAACTCCAAGGAAACCAGAGCACTGCTGGTGACGGTGATGACTGCTGTGCAGTTACCACCATCTCTGCGCTCAGCACTCAGCCCATCACATATCTCTAGCGCATGTTGACTTCTAGAATAAAGGTTGCAAGACAGAAAGTTTAATCACCCAGGAGGTCATAAGGACTCCACATTGGGAAAAATATCAGTTTTAAACCACTGTTGTTTTACGTTCTTTCTGCAGCTGTATGTGGAGGCCAAGTGCTTAAGTTCCCGTTCAAAGATCTTGTCTGCTACATCATATTTAGTCTTGATTAGTGTATCTTGATTTATGCAGAAAAGGTTCATAGAAAGGATTGGTCATAAGAACTCTTCAGTTTCTCCTAGTATGTAGAATCAGTTTATGATTTAATATCTGTAAAGTATCTTGAAATCTCTGTGAAAGGTGCAACAGAATGGATTTTCAAGCACAGTTTCAGATCCATAAGGTCAGACCATGGCAGATAAGGACTTAGAAAAACTTCAGATTAAATTTAAGACTGTTAATCAACTTTGTGAAAGTGAATTCTAGGACAAACTGGAGATTAGAAAGGCTGCATAACCAAAGCCTACAAGAAGGGCAAGGGGGTTACAAAAGCAGAGCTTCCTCTGGCATGCTTGGTTCTAGCCAGTGCTGCTGGTGTCTCATAATCACTAGCTCATTTGCAAATTACTTATAAATGGAAAATTGTTGACTTTCTTTTTTTTTTTTTTTGAGAAAATGCTAAATGATGATGAAGATTAACTCTATATAAAATTAAATAGCAATCCATAAAAGAAGACTATGCCATTTTCCTAAAGAAAATCAGTATTTTCAAATACAACGGCCAATAATTACAGTAATTTTCTATTCCCCAAGTCTCCAATTGCCAATATCTTCAGATGGTTTCAAATGTCATTTTATAGCTTTAAATATAGCTTAGTGGGTGCTGTTGCGCATTCCACTAAGTATTGACTATTTATCTTTGAATGGCTGACAGTATTATAGTTTTATTCAAATAGGAACAAACAAGAATTCTTTTTATTGCCTTTATAGAAAGAGATGAATATTACATACAATCAGTTATTCTAAAATGTGCACTGGAGAGATTATTGAATCCACTATGAGTGCACAGTACCAACAGCCTCACTTCTCAGGAAAAGGGCACTACAAAAATAAACGCAATTAAATCTTGCAGGTATTAATAATCATCAAAGAAGCAGAAAAATACCCCCTCTAATGCCATAAGAAAACAAGTGAGAAAATGAAGAAATGCAAAGACTAGAGGAAAGGGACAGGAGTCAGCAGAAGTTACGCATGGCCCAAGCAAAGGCACCATGTTCCTGGGTGACATCAGACTGTTAATACTGTGTAAAGAGCCTTATTCCAACACGAAATCAAAATGGGTACATGTTACAGAAGGATATTGTAACATCTCCTTTTTGCTGCTTCTTATGATTTGCCCTTTTTTTTTCTCTCCGGCCTGGAAGGCTTCTCTCCCCATTACAGGTTGGAATATCAGAGCTTACAAGAAACTATAGTCAGGAGATTCCCTGACTTGAAACATGTCAATGTAACACTGAAACTCTCTATTTAAAATGCTTCACTTGCTGATTTTTTTTTTTTTTTTTTTTTTTCTGAGACTACTTCTACATGTTTTGGGTTGAAGATTTGTGTTGCGAATCTGACTGAAACTGGGTACACATTTATGTGGTATTTGGGACTGTTACTCTAGAGCTAACCAGGACAGTCTGAACTGGATGCCTTGCAATAATTTAAGTTTACATATGTTCCAAGGAAAACTGATCAGTGCTGTGGAAGATAAATCTTCAATAGATTTCTAAACACATAGAATCCCAGAATGGTTGAGGTTGGAAGGGACTGTCCTGCTCAAGAAGGGATACCTAGAGCACAGGGCACAGAGTGGCATACAGTCAAGTCTTGAAGATCTCCAGAGAAGGAGACTCCATGGTCTCCCTGGGAAGCCTGTTCCAGGGCTCTGTCACTCTCACAGTAAAGAAGTTATTCCTCACATGGAACCTCAGTGTTTCAAATTACACCCATTGCCCCTTGTCTTATCACTGGCCACCACTGAGAAGAGCTTGGCCCATCAGAGCATGCTCCTGTCAGATATTTATAGATATTGATCCCCTCTCAATCTTCTCTTCTCCAGAGAAAACAGGCCCAGCTTGTTTAGTCTTTCCTCACAAGACAGATGCTCCAGTCCCTTAATCATCTTTATTGCTTTATGTTGGACCCTTTCTAGAAGCTCCACATCCCTCTTGTACTGAGGAGCCTGGAACTGCACCCAATACTCCTGGTACGGCCTCCACTGGAGCTGAGCAGAGGGTCAGGATCACCTCCCTTGACCTGCTGGCAACATTCCTCCTGATGCAGTCAGGATGCCATTGGCCTTCTTGGCCATGAGGGCACTGCTGACTCATGGTTAACTTGTTGTCATTCAGGACTCCCAGGTCTCTCTGCAGAGCTGTGCTCCAGCAGGTCAGCCCCTGTACTGGTGCCTGCGGTTATTCCTCCCCATGTGTAGGACCCTGCACTTGTTCTTGTTGAACTTCAGGTGGTTCCTCTCTGACCAACTCTCCAACTTGTCTATGTCCTTCTAAATGGCAGCACAGCCCTCCAGAGTATTGGGCACTCCACTTGGTTTTGTATCATCTGTAGACCTTCAGACTTGCTGAAGGTGCTCTCAGTCCGCTCATCTAAGTCATTGATGAACAAATTGAATTACACTGGGCCCAGTACTGATCCCTGGGGGCACGACTGGCCACAGGTCTCCAACTAGACTCAGCCCCATTTATCACAATCCTTTGAGTTCTGCCATCCAGCCACTTCTCAAGATAAATATCTAGAAAACATGTCTGCCTCAGAAAATAACAGACTATTAAGAGGCTGGAGACTAAGAGGGAAAGTTGAGGGAAACATGTAAGCTATGCTTCTTAAACTCATCCTCAGGCACTCACTTTTGTTCCCATGGGAGAAAGCCACATGGATAAAGGGATGTGGTCAGATCAAAGATGACCCCAACGTCCCATAAAATAGGTGGGAAGAAGTTGTGTCTTAGACTCTGCCTTGATATGTCCTGGCCATGTGCTGGATTGGACACAGGTTATGGTGCAAAACAGCACTGAGGCATTAAATGACCAACTGATATTGCATGTGACAAGTGGGAAGGGAACAACGAAGCAAGCATCTGCAGTATAAAAACAGGCCATTCAAAGCTGCATGAGAGCTGAAACTCTCCGTAAATGGAAGATTTTTAAAGAGCACTTTACTTTTCTTCTGCTAGCAATGGATGTCAGCAAAAGGCAGAGATTCAGAAGGTTTCAGAAGACTCTTTCTGACAATAGCTAGTTCTGAAGCTCTTGATATGTCTAATAGCTTCCACTTAACTTATGCAGAACAGACTGTAAAACTGTTGGGAATATTTGAAGATTCCTCTGTTTCACAGGAAAATAAGATACGAGACAGAGATTTTGTTTATTTGTCTTTCTCTTTAATCAATATCAGGAAATGATGAACTCAAAGAGGATTTTTGGGTTGAAAAATCGAGGCTGAAAAGATAGTCTTGCAATTTGGTTTAATAGGAGGAAGGAATGGGGAGATGCTAGATTAATGGGAGGAATATGCAGCAAAAGGGCAGAGTATATGCAATATGCCCCAAAACCTCGTGGTATGAGTTCAGACACTTTTTCATAGTTAGAACGGACAATGCTTTGGCAAAAGAGAACAGAGTTGCAATAAGACTTCCTTCCAACCTTAAATATTCTGAAATATTCTGAAATAAAATTTATTTTAGACTGTTCCTTAACAGGCAGTAAGAAAAAAAAAAAAAAAAAAAGGCACAGAAAAGGACAAACATAAATCCCTATTGTATATGATTTTTTCCCATAAAGTACACAAGTAAACTAGATACATAGACGAATGGCAATATTAGCTAAGAGTAGCAGGAAAAAATAAAAGTATTTTATTAAGTACAACACATGGCCACCTGTGGTCCTGAGGCAAGTGGTATTGAAAATCTAATTCGAAAGACTTAACAAAAGACTGAAGCACAATAACAATTGAAATAAAATGCAGTTGAAAATCCTTCCAGAAGGTGTACTAATATGCAATAGTACAATAGGGTTGAAACCAGTGACTATTGCAAATATTAAGAAATATATAATGCCACTATGCTTTAAAATGCACAGAATTCTTGGCCTCTTCCAGAAAATATTTGAATTTAATTTGGATTTAATTTACCTGTGTTGTAATCTTCGTGATTTATAGATGATCAATGTTGGATGAAAACGATCATATGAAACTTACTGATCCTGACAAAAATCAAGTCCAAATATGCTATACTGACATGCAGAGGTGTTCTTTGTTTTTTTTTTATTCTGAATAGTGACATATGATTTTAATCAAAGATAAATCATGGAAGATATCCTATGCTAGCACACAGAGTACAGTATTCTACAAAAAATTCGTGCAGAAGCTTTCATACAGAAGCTACAGTTCACTTTGGTCTCATAAAAATGCCATATCTGACCTGGGACAAAAAAATTAATTGTACACGGAGTGGCAAAATTAACTCTAAGTAGGAGACCTTAAACAGAATAATGAGAAGTATTATCAAGGCGAGGCATATATATATATATATATATATTTGTATATCTATATGTCTGAGGCACATCTCAGACAATATCATCTACAAATCTCAGAATCAGAATGTTGTATCAATCTATCTGTTTTGCTGTTGAGTGTGAGAAAGCAAGCAATCACCTTTGCATGATATGGCAAACATGGAACAACAAAAACAAGTGAAATTTCCTGCAGTTCTGATAATGTTCTAAGAGAACTGCTTTGACCCTGGTGAAAGAGCAGATTATCTTGAAGACTGATACTTTCAGTAAGTTTATTTCATAAAATTAAAATTACCTAGAACCATAAATTAGAACAGCATTATTTTTAGGTGCCATTCAAATTTAGCTTTGACAAGTAGATTTAAAGTAGGTTGTTCTTTACCAGCTGTGTAGGAAGGAGTTATGACTCCAGAGATGTGTTGTAGCTGCCACCTGATAGCCTGAAAAAACAGCCGTTTGCATCTAGCCATTTTTTAGCCCTACAAAAGTAAAATTTAAGTCTAAGAAAAGAGATGGAAATAATTGCTTTTAGTGAAGAGAGGTCATTGTGTGGTTTCTAGGCAGGAGACATAAATCCGAACAGGACTGGCCCTATATTGCTTACATTGATGTTAATAAAATAAGGCAGTTTTCCTTTGCAGATTAAATCTTTTTCTTAGAATTTCAGAATCCAGTCATTTTAGTTTCTATTGAGTGGAACTTTGTCCTGAGATAAAAGCTTTATCCTCAATATGCCATGCATTTTAATCAGAATATATCTTTGTCTGAGAACAGAGATTTTGCAATCAGTGGTTTTTAATAACCTCTGAAGGGAAAATTATGCTTAAGACAATTCTACCTACACACGATAATGCTTTTCCAGCTTCCCTCTTTTCTACCATTGAGTTTCTATTTCATTATTAAGAGTCTTATCATGAGATCAGCTCTTTATTCCTCAAGCGTTCATCAGCTCTTGATGATTTTTCCTCACAAGAAGAAATAATCCTCTGTTTGTGACAACATAATCACTTCCACAGCAGCTAATTGCAATATTTGTAACCACTGATTAGTACTACAGGTTCAGATATATAGTCAAGATCTTCTGAATTAAAAACAAAACAAGTCCCTCACAAGCCAAAGTACATGATAGAGAACAGAAATGCTTTGACAACTGTGTTTACAAAGCAGTCTTTTATTTTTTCTTTTCTTTCATTTTTCTTTTTTTTTTTTTTTTTTTTAAATAACTACAGCAGTTTCTCTAGGCAGATGCTTTCTGTGACCTGGTTCCTGTTATCATGCTCTCCTTACAGTACAAGTGTTTAGGTGAACAATATTGTCATTTATTGTTCTGGAACCATAGGGAAAAAAAAGGCACCTTCAAACTGATGTTTCTGTCAGCCTGAGGTTTCCTCTTGAAAGTTTCAAAGCTGGAATAAACCACATAAACTTGCTTTTACTAGCTTCAATATGTGGCTCATTGTTGCAGCTTGGAACTTTTGAACTATAAATGAATGGGATAATTATGAGGAAAAGTATTGCAGAGACTGTAGGATGGTACTTGGTGGGGTTTTTTTTTTGCCCTGTGTGTGAAGTGGGACTGCCTGGAAGATCTCTGGACATCTGTGGAGCTCTTCCTCCTGCACTGTGTTTTATCCCTGCTTAACATGCTTATTCAGATCGTTATCACGTCACACACAGAACAAAGTTTTAACACGAGGTTTTGTAGCCTATCACATTCAACCAAACTAAACCTGCAGCTTGAAAATGGCAAAAGAATTTTTCCTCCAACTTTTATTTAACTCGCTCTTACACATCTCAAATTCAACTCAAGTCGATACTATTGATCATGTTTCAAAACACAGTATATGACAGTTTGAAGTGAAGTGGCAGGTAATCAGACTGTATTTTAGCCTACATTTGTCAACATTGTAATTTAAAATACATTTTTGAGAACATGTTTTTGAAGCTTCATTTGCCACCGGTTTATAAGATTTAAGTCAATAATCACATATTTGTTCCTTCGTATTGCAGGGAACTTAATGTTTTTTTTCTCAGTATAGATAACCTAATTCTGCTCTAGAACCATAAATGAAAATAGAGATAGAAAATGGAGAGAAACTGTAAATATTTTTAATCTTAATATGCATTTATATGTGCACTAATCATTTCAAGTAAGTCTATGGCCCATTTTGGCATTGACTTTCAGTGAGTATAGATTTAGTGATTGCAATGTTCAGTGAAACAGGAATTTTACTCTCAGTTACAGGATCTTTTGAAATTACTTGAATTCATTTTGCTGGTCACATAGACAAGAATTTTCATCTAATGGGAGTTGTGGATTGGTGTGAGGAAAGGCTCTTCAAAGGAAAGGAGAAAAGTTGAGTACCAGATATATAACAGGAAGTTATTTGAAATTCTGTTTATGAAGTCTCTGCAATTGCCTTTGCTCCATACAGTATGAAATCAATTGTGGTTAACTATATGTAAAAGAAAAAGCAAAACAATATCTTAAAGAAGTCAAGATGCTTGTTTTCTCTTTTTGATTTTTTTTTTTTCATTTTGCTTGTCCAAATGACTATATTTAGACCACTCTTTTGGAATTTTTAAGTGAAATAATTCTTTCAGGAAATGGCAGTATATTCTTCTGCTGAAAACTGGGTACCTGTCTGAAGATTTTCTATTTTGACCATTCTAGGATGCCTTCCTGTTTAGTGAAGCACCAGCCAGTGAGTTTCTTCGCGTCCTGTTGTTTTCTGGCCTAACCCTGGGTACTGCTTAGATGCTGCAAAGTGTCCCAGTGGGAGTAGGAGTCTGCTGTTGGACTCCCTTCTCCAGCTCAGCCCCTGAGCCCTGATCAAACAGCTCTTGGGTTTTAGACACCAGCCTGTTAGTGGTTACCTAACTATTTCTCCCTCATTTAGACTATTTTTAAGAGAAAGTTTCTTTAGTTTTGGAGATTTTTCTTTGCAGTCTCAAAACAATGGTGTCTATTAGTCCTTATAGTGAATTTTTTTGAAAATAAAGTTAATCATGAGACAGAATTGATCCATTTTAAATCCTTAAGGCATATTTCCTTAGTAATCCCTGGGGACTTTTAAAGCTTAACAAGGACACAGTGAGCATCTGCTGGTTGACCTAGCAAAATGGTGTTATGTTTGTCAGCTTTATTTCGTTAGTCCACTGAGCTGCAGAACTAAGTGTGGAAAATAGTTTGTCCTTAAGCCCAACTAGGATATTTAGGAGAGGAAGCAGAGTACTTGCAATTGCTGCTAAAAGGTGGAGGCTCCTGTTATTCCCCTGAAGAATGCTAGTGTGCACATGGATGATAAGAAATTTAATGTTTGTTCTTCAAGCAAGGAAGAAATAAGGCTGACAGTTCTTATAATTCTCCAAACTAGTTTTCTTTCAGAAGTACCCTATCCATTCAACTTTTTCTTTAATAAAATCAAAGACTCCCCTTTCTTAAGGCTCTGCTGCTTATGAAGAAAGATGATGGAAGAGAAACACATGGTTCAGGTGACCTGCAATACTATAGAGTAATGAGGATGAGTGATCAGAGAAGACAGTTACTCTGAGCAGCCCGTACACTGAAATGTTCATTCCTGAAAGCATCTGTGGCAGATTTGATTGTGATACTGAAGTTCCCAGGCAAATGAAGTGGAATATTAGGCTTAACTTTTAAAACACTTACTATGAAAAATTCAGCCAGATAAGTTCTCAAAATCAGGTGATAAATATATTAAAGCCTACAAGCTTACAAAATGGTCCATGCTTAGTTCTGGTATTTGTTTTCAGCTCCATCTGACTTGTGATTTTACCACACTGAACGCTGGTTAACTGTCTGCTGCAAGTTTGAGGCTGGTATTACTTGATATTTCCTTTGTTGTGAAATACAATGCTGGAGAATGTTTGGCTTGCTGTTAGTCTAAATAACAGAGAGAGGATCGATTATGTCTTTAATTTAATCATCTTGTTGCTAAGGGCTTCTAGGCAATAGAATTATGCTTTGGATAAAAGATCAAACATCTAAATACTTGTGTCCAGTTATATGCTACATTAAACAAAGTTAAATGATTTCCCCTGTTCTTCTGAATGATTGAGGGATGCTTCTTATTGTACAGATTTAATATATTTGACTACAAGAAGACAAGAAAACATCAAGACAGACATGAAAATGGACAGATATAGAACCATCTAGACTAGGGTTAATCAGTTGTTCAGAATGCTATTGAGACACTCTAACTTATTAGACAATTCATCCAATTCTTAAGAGCTCTACCAGCATTATGATCAAAGACAAACAAATTACTGACAATAAATATTTTAGTTAATGAATTTAGTCTCTTTGAATCAAGAATTGCCTGTGGAAAGATTCTTGAATGTAAACAGAATGTAACTCTTGAAGGTAAACTTGATTTTACACAGAGATTTTTTTTTCTCCCTGTAATGATTATACTGTGAGGAAGATATTATGAATATTTTATATCCAAGATTTGAAGTTGGACCTGTATTATTAACTACATTTTTTCTTGTAATTTCGCAATCTTTGTTTGTTTGTTTCAGTTTCCTTTGTGAAAGCTTTTACAGCTGTGGAGGTCAATGAAGCAAAATTGTTTTTCAAATGCTTAGTATCTCTCTGGATTGCAAAGATCACCTACCACTCTTAAAAGCTTTCATTTTTCATGGCTGGGTTTCTGGTTTCTTATCTTCCTTTCCTGACCTGAATGGCCTACTGTGAAGGGGAAGTCAAAGCTTTGCTTCTTTGATAATCATGTTCTAGGCATCCACGGTGGGGAGAGAGACATGTGAAACAATATGTACAGTCTAATCTAATGCCACAGTTATCTCTGGCATGAATATTTGAATTTAAGTAACTTCAGAAATTGGTTTTGACATAAATGGTGGCCATGTCTTGATCACTTAGACTTTCATGGCAAACATGCAATGAATAAACAATGTGGAAGCAAACAGTTTTTGAAACTTTAGGAAATGTTCAGAGAATATCATGGGCTATTCATTCTCCTGCACTTAAAACATTGAGTAAGAAACTAAAGACAAGGATGGAAGAAAAAAAGTTATATTCACTCAAAAGGAAAATATTATTCATTTATATGAATATCTTGCTACTGGAAATTAGCTCATATTCTCTTTTGCTTCTCAACTCAGTTATAATTGGCATCTCTGCATTCTTGCTTGGTTTAGTTTGGAACTGCAATGTGTTAGGTAGTGTTTCACTCCCTGCCCTACCTCAAAATGTGTGCATCTCCTCCTTTTGTATGTGTCTAGTGCAATTTCAGTTGTGTTTACATTTTGCTCTGCTTCCTTTTAGTATATTTGCAATGTGCTCAGCTTTTCTGTGTTGTGTTTTAAGTGTGTTTGTCTCAATGATTTGATGACAGATCTTTTAGCTTGTTTTTTCTTTGTATTTTTTTGTTTGTTTCAGAGTGTGTCAAATGATGTTTTAAAATCTGTTTAGTAGCTGTACTTCAGCAGCACTTACCCATTTGCAAACACTGGAGAGGACTTCTGTTAGTGATCTTGGAGAATCTGCAAAGGAGAGAGGGAAAGAGAAAGAGAGAGAGAAATAGAGCTAAATAAATGGAGATAAATGAATGAAAAAGATTTCTTGAAATCAGAATTTTGAGCCTGGAAATGAATTGAAACTGAGCGCGCACACACATCTAGAGCTTAGCCTAGATTATGCTATGATGCGCCCAGAGTGAACTAGCAGAAAAGAAAATAGAAACATTTACTGTGAAGACTGCTGGAAGAGAAGACAGAAAGAGGACAACTGCAACAAAGAAGCCAGGAAGAAGAGTGATATGTATGTCTATTTTATAAGAGAGTCAGATATTTAAGGGAGATGTAAAATCCGCCCCCCCAAATTAGAAACAAAGTAGGTAACAGGGATTGATATTATTAAAGTGATTACTCCTTTCATTTATGTTTAACTAAAAGTAGAGGAAGAATTTCACTAAGCCCTATTTTTCATTTCTCCAAAAGATTACTACGTTGCTTTATCTGGAATTTCAAAAGTTGCATTTTATATTCTTTTTATATTTTGGCAAGGAGCTGACACTTTGTTATTTACATGCATTATGTGGTTATGTTTCATTACACAGTATAATAATATGACACAGCTAAATGACAAAGTCTCTGGTGAACATTTTAAGCGGTACACATCCCAGGACTGCAGTAAACAGGCTAAATTACAAATTCATGGACTGGTGAATATGGCCATTCAGCGAAATATGAATAGTTCATCTTAATAGAGATTACGTTCTGCTGAAAGGACATAGGCAATAGGACAGTGATTTATTTATTTATTTAAGCGTTGAGGTTAGAGGCATCAGGGAAAGCATTTACAAACACAAGGCAATAGTTTGTAGTCATAAAAAAATTTTTCAGATAGACTGGAAAAAAGGCTGAGATTTTCATGACGATCTCATCAGAAACTTCTGCGGTTACTAAGGACAGATAATGGCATCCACAGATGAACTGCAAATTAAAGACAGGATGCAGTGATGAAATAGCACGATTTCATAAAAAGTGCTTGAACAAGTAAAAGTAACTGCCTCAGAGGCCTAAATGTGAATATTGAAGTTTATCCCTCTTCCTCCTTGCACCTCCTTGCCATCTTCTCATGCCAGTAATGTCTACATGAAGTCACATGACTTTTATGTTCAGCATAGGAAATAACATTTTTTTTCAAACTTTACCGTTAGCATCACAGGCTAATAACTGTAAAAAAAAAATGCCACAGTTGATGAAACAAAACAAAACAAAAAGCCCAAACACTAACACACTTTTTGCCTGGAACAAAAGAAGAACAAATAACAGAAGAAAAAGTCAGAACTGCCAGACAGGGGATAAAACAAAAACAAGATATATTTCCTAAAATTTTAGTTAAAAATACATTTTAGTTTTAATTTTTAGTTACTCTTCATGTAAATCTGCTGTTGAATCTAGATGACTGTTCTAAAATAAAACTGTTCTGCAAAAATGAAGACCTTCCCCATGAGAAGGGGTTTCAGTTTTGTTTTTCTATAGAGACCTTATTGTTGGAATTCTGTACTGGATATTAAACATACCATCTCTAGTCAAAGATCACATGGATCTGATTCTGCAATAGGCTCAAGCTGGTGAGTCCCTGGCAAGTATTAGGATCCCAACCCATAAATGAAATAGCCACTAAAAGTCTGGGCCAGCAGTATATCACAGTAATAATACAAATTATGCTAGAATGTCACAATGAAGCTATGAGATGCAGTCTGTGAAGTCTTTCTTTTTTAATTTTTTTTTCATTTCTTTTTACATGAATTCTGTGTGGTATATAAAGAAAGAAGACTGCAGAACTCCAACCATATGTGTTTAGGCAAAAATAACTTAATTACTGTAGGTTAACTGAGAGCTGGCTCAGGATTCTAAAAAAGTTATGAAAACACCATAGTAACAAGAGGGTAATGCAGTGTTATGGAAGGACAATATATCTTTAAAATCAGAGAAGCTATATTCTGCATGCAGAACGATTTGCCTCAACAGGACTTGTCTATATGAAAGCATATAATAGAGAAAGTACAAGCTGTATTATAAAGAAATGTCTGAAAACATCCAAACCAGCACAAAAAGAGACAGGTCAGGAAATGTTTGTATGCATAACAGATTCTTGTAAAGAGCCAGATCATTAATCATGAAAACTTCAATTACCCTGACATGGACTAGAATAAAAATCATTAAAAGAGTATGGAAGGTTATTTCTGGAGGTAAAATAGAGCTATTTTCTTCTAAATCTGCTGAGCAATCAGGAAGGCCAGACATATCTTTGGACATAACCCCAAGAAAATAAGATATATGTGATAAACGAGATAAGAGTGGGTGAAGATTTGATTCTTCTTATCATAGAGCAATAGCATCAAATTGAAGGCACTCAAGAGAATATTCATAAAGATAGTACTGAAATGTTGGACTTTAAAAAGGGAGAGCATGAAGAACATGAAATATATTGAGAGTAGTGTATAGAATGTTAAAAAATGCTAAGTGCATATTGAAGAAAAAGAAATGGCTTATGGAAAAAGGAAAGGAGATAAAATTTCCTGAATTTTAACAGTTGTGCAACAACATTAAAAAATACTGGGGTAAATTCCCAGGTGGCATAACTCCATCAATTTGGCCCATGTACAGAATCTCAAGATGGCAATGTGTTTAAGGTAAGATTAAAATAGCAGAAAATCAGAGAAAGAGACCAGATTTAAAAGTCAAATATGTTGCACAGAGAGGGCTATATTAAAAAGGCAATGGAAGAAAGAAATTAGAATAGCTAAAATAAAATATATGCACCTCAATAGCAATTTGACTAACAGAAAAAGGTTTTATTTTCATAAATATGCAAAACAGGTTTTTTTTCTGCTTGTGATTCCTGCTGTTTTTATATATACATCCACCACCGGTTAAAAAGCACAGATGATAAAAAGCTACTTGTAAACAATTTAAAGCAAAGTCTTCATGCAAAGTGTATCAGATTGCAAAGGCTGCTATTAGTTTTTATGAGGTGTGTGTCTTTGCTGATTAAAACAAGAGCAAAAAGCTGTTTGAAGAGAATGAAGTGTATCTTACAGTTCACAAATAAAATGAACAGTAGGAGGTCTTTAAGCTATTTAAAGAATTTCATGGACTTTAAAAGCCATTCTCTGTGAATCATGCTGTCTTTACAAACACACTGAAATTATTTTTTTAGAGGTTGGCAAGTTCAAAAATTCTATCATGAAACCAGTGTGCTAACATTTCTGCGATATTTTGGAGAAAAAGCTAAGAGGAGAAATCTGTATAGAAATAGCTTTGAGGGCAAAAGGATATATAGAAGATAGCTCAACACAGAACTGTATGCGTAAAAAGGGAGCAAGTCTCTTACCATAATATAGAACTCTATGTGAGAAAACTACTGAACATTTGAGTAAAAACAAGAGCAATGACTACATATTCACTTCCTCTGAGACACCATGCAGAGCAAACGAGACAGAGTTAGGTTTTAAAATTTGAGGTTACAGAGAGATCTGAGAGTCTTTAAGTTACTTCCACTAGAAAATAATAGACTTTGTCATGATCCAAATGAAAAAGCTGCAAGGCTGACTGAAACACCACTTTGTCTCACAGGCWTTAACAACAAAAATATTCAAGAAGCTGTGATATATAATGAGAAAGGAACAAGATTCTAAAAAAATAAGTTATTGGGAGATTGTATTTGTTGTTATACGCACTTGTGAAAGTCATAAAAGCTTTCACATCATCTCTGAAACTGCATTTCTAAATAGGAGGCTGTTAGAAGGTGAAGGGTATATATTATTCTTAGCTTAGGTGAGGGCACTACCACAATGATAGATATATTCTAGAGGCTTTTACCAGATATCCTGAGAGCACCAAGCCTGGGCAGGGTGGCTTTATCAGTAGAGTTAATAGTGAAGAAGTGAAGAAAACACATAAGTAAATGGCAGATTTCAAGAGGAGAATGCCATGGCAGAAGGTTGACACTGATCTCTTCTGTTCTTGGAGTGGGGTTCACAGAGACCAAGGGTGCCAGCTGAGCAGAGGAGGTATCTGTGCTCCTCTGTGGGCAGGGAGCAGGCAATGCAGATGCTGAACAGCAGTAACCTTCTGTCCAACCTTTCAACAGCTGGACAGTGCATTTTACATAACTGCCTTCTTCTTCTCTGCCTCCATTATGACTTGTTTAATCATTCCATAATTGGTCCATTGGCACAGAAACTGTTCTAAATAAACAGGTAAAATATTCAAAAATGCTATGAATCAGAACCCTGGAAATTTCTTTTGGAAAACAGAACTAGAGTCAGAAATTCCAGTATCTTCCACCTCAGCAGTGGAAAGCCTAAAATAAGTGTCTTATGTGCTTGTAGCCCATTTGCCAAAGTGTGCTGCCTGTTTTGCACCTAGGTGAGAGGTATATAGTGAGAGGTGTGCCCTGAAACATCTCTCCCCARTCATCTGAACAGGGGCTTTAACTGCAGCATGTCTTAATTCCTCTCTAACGTCCACATCCACACGAGCACCCTTCATTGCAGACATCCATTCCTACCCGCCTAGGGAGAACTGAATACTTCTATTTCTGAATGTGGGATTTATGTGCTTTACATCTAGGCTTTCTGCTTTTTGATTTATGTAACGTGCTTGCATGTCAGAGCAGACATTTAAAAAAAAACATTTCAAGAGGGATGATGGCTAAGCAATTAGAAAATCTAGGAAGAACACAGAAGATAAGATCAGACTGGGAGAGAACTGTTAGCCAACCATTTGTACACAGTGATGACAGATTTTCATGGGCAAACACAGGGTTTTGCATGTCCATTCTGCCCCATTGGTCAAGTGATGGTCTCCTTCCTAGGTCTGCAAATTGCCTGGGGGAAAACGGGAGAGAGAGTCTTCTGCCTTTCCTTTAGTGCCTCCAGGCTAAGCAAGCAGGAGGGAACAAACCTTGTTCCTGCTCCCTTTACCACAAATAACATTAACAGCTAAATAGTGTCACTTATTTACAAAGCAAAACAGAATACTTTCTAAATGTGATGATCACTTTTTTTTTTTGTTTGACCCAGAAGTTGTGCATAAATGTGCTGTGACCGATCATATAAGATGTGACAGAGAATCATTTACATTTCCAAGTACTGGTGGAATCATCYCTGCCTTACTTTGAGAGACTGGAAATGGAGAATAACATATATCTAAGTCTCCTGTTTCACATGAAAGTTTCCAGTTCCTAAAAAAAAAGTCAAAACTAAGACCCTGAAAGTTTCCACTCTTCATTAACTGTCACAATACAAGTAATGCAGTCAAAGTTCTAGAAAGATCTATGAGAAAAAAAAAAAAAAGATTTATCTCATATATAATAGCAATGCAAACAGAAATGAGCACAACAGGTTATCCATGTGGATTTGTAATCAGATAATGTGATAGTCTCATAAAGAAGGATTTTTTTTTAATGCTTTCTACTTGCCTTATAACCTCTTAATACTTTCTAGTTCCCAGTGTCTTAACAAATTATAGGAAAGGGTCTAATTTAGGCTAACCTATAGCATATATGATGGAAGAGAGCAGAGGTAGGCTATATAGAGGGAAAAACCCTCAGGCACAGAGCAAAGTGTAAAAATAACAGGAAGCCTTGCACGCACACACACAACATTCCTCTATCCACCTTTGCTTTTGAGAGGTGCTTTTTTGAAAAATAAATTACAATTGTAGGTGAAAAGCCTGCAAGAGAGTCAGATAGATGAACAGTRCTGGAGAATTCTGTCTCTTGCACAGAGGGAAAGTATACATCATAGTTACTGTCACTGTTGACTGTTAGAAGGAATCAAGAGAAAGTACAGCTGCTGGGTTTAAAAAAATAGTAATAACAACTGTCTTAGTGKCACTGCAGCTTGTAAGCTGCTATGAGGTTAAGTTGGTGGACMGAAAGAAAAATAGTATATCATCCATAAATCATTGGGTCCAAGCACAAATACTATTTCTTGGCTCTTTGGTCAACCAGGAAATAAATCTGCATTTTCTGTAATAGAAATGAGAAATATCCCACAATTACAGACACAAAATCCCAAGGGTCTACCAAGCACTTTCATCCTGAAAGTGTCAAAATGTATTTAAAATAGAGAGTTTGCAAGGTATCTTTAATTGTCATCTCCACTGCATATGTTATCTAAGTTAAGTATCTTCTATCTGTGTAGCTGGAATCATCAAATTACCTTTTTTTTTGGAAAGTCAGTGAATATGGTAGACGGGTAGACTAGGAGGAAACAGAGGTAGAACACATTTTATATTTGTTTGGGACCTGATTATAGGCTCCCAGTAAAGACAAAATAATTAGGTAGGAACAAACTCAGAAAATATGGTCAATCTATGGTATAGAACTATCCAATATGTGATTTTATTTAGCAGATAATGCTTTTAAACAAGTAGATCGTCAAGAAATTCTCTGTCAGCTCCCATTGCACTGCATAAGACTTATGTGTTCTAAATCAGTAGGAAATGTCAGATAAAAAACTTATTAAAAAAAATACACCACCAACAACAGATCACCAAAATACAATTCTATTTTTGGAAAGACTGTCCATCAAATACAGAGCTAGGAAAAAATCGTTTCTGCCTAGCTCTCTACAAGTGCAGAATTGTTCAATGCAGCCCTTAGAACCTYGCCAGTTTTTGTATTTCACAACATGTATTATACGTCATATGCCAAGGACGTGCAAGGGCAAGAATAAATCACTGTCTGAAGTTTTAAAGTTTTGCCTCYCTGACATTCCCAGTTTAGGTTGTTTATAGCTATGCTTAGCTGATCTTTCTACTATCAAAGAACTGAAATTTTGTCYTTTTCTTCACGCAACTAGATGATAAAACACAGGTGTCTTTATCTTTGCATATCCTGCTTTCAGTTTTATGCTTCATACTAAGAGAGCAGCAGAAAAAGAAGATTTAGTAATTATCAGAGGATATAGACCATTAAAGAAGAATATAAGAGAGAGGAAAAAAAAAAAAAGAGAGTTATAAGAACAAAGTGGCTTTATAGATTGCAGTCTTCTACACAGTGAGCAGATACATTTCAAATCTGCCAAGGGAATTATTCACTAAATTATTCACTGTTGAACAAGTTTATGCTTCCTAAATTGGCAAAAGACTTGCTGACTTAGAGAATTTTGTCTGATAAAGACTTGTGGATAGGGTCATTTATGTACTACCTAGGACACAAATGTTAAATAAGACTTATGACCCGATGGGAGTTTTGTGCTTAAGGCTGTATATTCAGTTTGTATTTATTCATGCAATTTTCTGCTTTCACAGAATCATAGAATCACAGAATGGTTAAGTTTGGCAGGGACCTCTAGGGATCATCTAGTCCAAACCCCCTGCTCCAGCATGGACAACCAGAGCATGGGGCACAGGGTGGCATGCAGTTTTGAAGACCTCCAGAGAAGGAGACAGCACAGCCTCCCTGGGCAGCCTGTTCCAGGGCTCTGTCATCCCCACAGTAAAGAAGTTCGTCCTATATGGAGATGGAACTTCCTGTGTTTCTACTTATACCCATTACACCTGTCACTGGCCACCAATGAAAAGAGCTTGGCCCCTTCTTCTCTACATTCCCCCTTCATGAACTTACACATATTAATCAGATCCCCTCTCAACCTCCTCTTCTCAAGGCTAAATAGGCCCACTCCTTGTACAAGAGATGTTCCAGTCCCTTAATCATCTTAGTTGCCCTCCACTGGACCCTCTCTAGAAGCTCCACATCCCTCTTGTCCTGGGGAACCCAGACCTGCACCCAATACTCCAGGTGCGGCCTCACCAGAGCTGAGTAGAGGGGCAGGATCCCCTCCCTTGACCTGCTGGCAACACTCCTCCTGATGCAGCCAGGATCCCATTCAGTAGTTACACTTTGGTTGATATACGAACTCTACGTTAGCTGCCTCATAGTTCTGTGATTCACATGATCCTTCTTCTGCTTAAACAGAAACATATTAWAGAAACCCAAATTTTAAGCTTGGTACACAGTGCTCTCTTGCTATGTGTGCTGTTTCAATAGAGTATGTAATTTTCATGGCTTTCCCGCAAMCTTTTTTTTTTCTTCTTTGCTATAGCCAGCAGCATTTTGTAAAGGAATGGACAATTGAGTCCATTCTACACACCTTGAAGGGGGAAGGAATAAAAAATCACATGAGAAAAAAATACAGCCAACGAAYGGGAAAGTATTTTTGTTTTAAAATTACTTTTAATTTAACACAAGGCAAAGTAAACCTAAGCTAAAGCAAACTATAAGTGAAAATTATTTTACTTGTTGCTTTCCTGCTGTCTTCTGCTAGCTCTGCATTTTATTCTGTTTTATTTCCTTTTTCAAAACTAGACATTTTGAAAACTATGATGTATAAGCTGCTTGTGAGCGTCTGTATTTTAAAAGACAGATGCTGTAAGAAATTGGAAACCATTTCTTATCAGACCTTATTTGAATTTTGAATCTTAATTTAACAGTCCATAAASATTCAATACACAATTTTTCATATGATTCATCGTATGCTGATATATCTTAGAATTCCTAAATAAATTTCCATACGCATTTTGCTAAACATTTTTAAAAACACATACAACCTTTCATTCTTTCAATATAATAAGGTAAAGAAAGAAATATTTTTATTTTGGCAAAGTAGTTTGGATGTTCTCCAAACTATTTTTCTGGGATATAAAAGTTCTGCAACAACAGAAATGCTTTAACAGATTTAGCTTACTTAATTTTAAAACGTGTATAAAGTCTAGCAATCAACAATTCTTTATTGAAGAATGTGATTAATACAGTGTAGCTGCATCAATGTTCCCTGTGCAGACGAGATTTAAAGGTCATAGTGGGATGAGGTAATGTACAGTGTGAGAAAACTTTAGAAACTGAAGTGATATAGTTCCTAAATCCAGAAAAAAAAAAAAAAAAAAAAAAAAGCCAAAAAGGACTGGTGAGATAATCAGGTTGGGTCAAACTCTGGTTGTTGAAAAGAATAATGAAACATTTCCTGATTAGGGATCCAGCCAGAAAATAAACAGCAGTATCTCATTCAGACTTTAGTGTTCTTCGATGCTTATATCTGAATGCCACCTCAGAAAAATACTCAAAAWCAGTTAATAGAGATCCAGACATAATCCAGCTTCTCCAAATGACCAGGCTATGTAAAAAACATGAGTGGGGCCTAGAGCTGAACCAGCATCTCTATGATTCAGCTCTCTCAAACACAAAGAGGTCCCTGCAATTACCAGGAATTTGTCTTTATCATAACTCATTTTATGTGCAAGGACACATTATTCTGACTCATCTCAAATGCAAATATGTGAACTATGACCCATTTTTTTTCTGTTGAAGCAGCTGGGGGTMAACACAGTTGAACAGCTACTTTTAATCAATCAAGCATGAACACCTGAAGGTGGACTTTGTCACTTTTCAACTTGTGCTTCATTTTCCTGAATTTCTAAGAGGGAGTATATGTATGATCATTAGCTGTGATCATCTTAGAAATGCACTGTAAAATTGTACTGTCAGTAATATACAAAAGACATGGATATCAGGCTCATAATTTATCTAAAAAACAAATAAGAGTCTCCAGAATTATTTTCTATATTTGCTTCGTAAGTGTATCTTTTAGTGTATTAACCTTCTCTCTCTCTCCCTTTTTTTTTTTTTTCCTCAGAGCTATAGAAGAGTAATCAAATGTACCAAGCATCTCAGGCTCACCTTGCTTTTAGGAATCCTGCCAGAAAATAAATTTCCCATCTCACTGACACATTAAGCAATCACATGACTGCAGTTAAAAGCTATTTGAATAATTTATCATTTGCAAACAAAAATGACAAGTATTGTGCATAACAATGTGAATCATCAAAGAGAGCTCTTTTCAAATTGCCTCCTGATTATTTACACAAGTTTAAGAGAAATGACTATATACTGTCTGTAAATTATTAACTTTATTTAAAAAATAAATTAGCCAGAATAAACACTTACTATATCAGACAGCAATTATATAATTATCCCCCAATCACTAACTGAAAATTCTTTTATATGGGAAAGATATGAGAGAAAAGTCTCCACAGAGAGGAGCCCATGGTTGCCTTTACTAGGAAAGTGCTCTTTCCAGACAGCATATCACCAATTTTATGCTGCAGCTGGGAGTTATATTAAATATAGTGAATTACATTTTTTTCTGCAAAGAAGCTCATGAAATTTCCCATGTTGGCAGGAGTAGACCTGATCAGCACATGAATGGGAAAGCAAATCAAACAAAATCTCTCAGTCTGAAAGTTGTAACCTAAGCTTTTCTTAAGCCCCCCCACACAGAGCTGCACCGATGTCTCAGACATCCACACTATTCCTGTTTAAGATAATGCAAATTATATATGCACATCTTAGGATGGTATTAGGACTCTCTGCAWGTTAGGTCTGTTCTCTGTTTAGAGAAAAAAGGAATTTTCTGAAATTCTCCATGGATTAAATGCAGGCCCTAGTGAAGCCAGTGAGATGTTCAACTTTGGCTCCCATGGAACTGAGATTTTACTCCATCTCTTTGAAATGTAGGATATATACTGCCTAATACGTACTGCCTTTGTTGGAATAATGAGTTATTTTCCCCAACCCCCTCCAGATTTGCTTTGAAGTAAGTGCTAGTGAAAGATGCTAGTCTTGGAGACTGATTTTTTACATTTAGCCACAGAGTAGTTTCCTCATACAAACATACCAATACGCACCAACTGTCATCTACAAGGGCAGACTATAGGTTCTGTCTCTGCACCTAATCTGATGTTTTCTTTTGAAGGGTAAATATCACATGGTAGGGACATGGTTTTGCAGGCATGGTGGTGATGTGTTTACAATTGGACTTGATGGTCTTGAAGGTCTTTTCCAAACATTATGATTTTGTGATTCTAAGTTTATATACTGAACACTCTGGCTCAAACACTGTAGTAATTCTCAAGAAAGCTGAGTTTAGGAGATTCATCCAAATATATATCTGATTGGATTGCTAGGATACTTATTCCACGCTTAACAGTACACAGACTGCATGGTTTTATCATGGAATATTGATGCATCCTGTGATTTTCCTCTTTCCTGTAAACAACCTTTAAATAGGCATTAATATTAAAAGAGGACTAAAGAACGGGAAAAGAGGAGATCCATTTTTTTCATTCTTTACACCTACGTACAGTTTGTGGTCGTTCTGTGTGGGTATTAACACTCCCTAACTGTGTATTTCAATAAGCACATGTGCCAAGAAGCCCTAACAAATACCAAATACCAAACACCAAATTTGTATCAAATGGTAGTCAAAGCACATGTTCTAAGCTCAAGTCATTTTTTGCTTTCTCAAAGATTGTCTTCAATTTAATATTTATTAAAGTGATAAAACTTAGGTCACTTTCTCCATATCACTAAGCATGACTGCATATGATTTCTACCTTGTGCTTAGTCTTAACTTCCAACAACATACAAAGTCCCTGTATTCAAATACAATTATATTATAATAAGAAAGCTTAGGCTAAGACCTGAATTACTGTAACTCATTAGCTGACAACAAGACTTATGGTATGGATTGGTATAGAATTTTATATATTTTGTATGTATGGATTTGGCTAAGCCCAGTAGCTGAGCATTGCCATTCTGTCCGGTTGCAATGTGTGAGACACATGTGGGACTTAGTCCTAGCATATATTTTCCACATAGAAAATATTAGAAACGAGCAATATTTACACTTTCTTCATGAGGTTACACTTCCTATTTCAGTAAGAACATCCCCTGTAGGAAATGTTTCTTTTCTCTCTCAAAAGCTTTTTCAGGCTTGAAGGATTGTTCCAAACCTTTTGTCTATTTATGTGCAGATTTCCACTTTTCTGTTTGTCTCTGTCCTGACCTCCATCACAACAGCTRGAACAAATATTGCCAACAACAACCAAAGACTAATAAAACTGCATGGTACATGCAACCACATTTGTTACACAGCCAGCCCAGGAACCTTGACAGGGTTGACAATATGAAGCACAAGAKTGATTTTTTCAAAGTCCTCTTCATTTATATAGTTTATCTAGACACCTGATTCCATCCTAACTATTTCAAAAACATGGTGAAGAAAGTAGCACTGCAATTTGAAATGTGGAAAGTTTAAAACTGATAAGTATTGACTTTTTATAAGTGCAGCTGGACACTCTCAAAACTGTTCTGCATCTCCACTTAAAAAATGAGTCTAATAGAGTTTTATGATTATTGATGTTCAGGTATATTATGACTCAGCTAATTTAAGATGAAATAATACTGAAGTAACAATGGTTGCATGAATCCAACTTGGTCAGTGTCGACTCCTTGATACTAGCCACTGTGGATGCTACAGGAATTAGTAACCTAAGAGTAAAAGATATTTTTGAAGATATATTACTCGAACAACAAGAAATTTCCAGACAAGGATTTCCTACTCAAGAGATTTCATCTGCTTCTGTGTGGTCAACAACCATTGTTGAACTCTTCTATAAACTATTCTCATTGCCTTTTGAATCTCCTTATATTTCTGGTGTCCATAACATTTTGTGAAAAGAAATCTAAGTATCCACTGCAGGTATTTTTAATCTGTTTTTTTTTTTTTTTTTTTTTTTTTTTTTTTTTTTTTTTTTTTTTTTTTTTTTCTGCCTAAGAATTTTTTTTTATGCTCATAGGTTTTGCAGTATATGAAGTAGAGAATAATTATCCCCTATTCGCTTTCTCCATATCACACATAACTTAAGATGGCCTGTGTCATATGCTTCTCCTTTTCACTACCCCTTTTCTAAAGCATAGTATCTTTAATATCCATTTAATATAGTACTCTGACCACCTTTTCCTCATTTTTCTCCTTTGTATTTTTATATGTTCTACCATTTTCTTCTTTGAGATAGGGCAGAGGGATGTGGCGGGGACAGAAGTAATAAATACACCAAAATTTTATTTTGCAGTCAAGAACTCCATTCACTCACTATTAAAATCTACATTCCATTTTATTCTGACCACTGCAGGACATAGAATTGACATGTAACTAGAAGTATTCACAAGGACTCCTAAATCTCTTTTAAAAAATGGGTAATTTAGCTAACTGCAAGCATTTACTTTGAACTGTTTTTCCTTATATATGTAACCTTGGATTAGCAGCACTGCTAGCAGCACTGCATTTCAGCTGACATTTTATTGCCATTCATTATCAYGATATGCTTCTGAAACTCGTTGCAGCCAGTTACTTTCAACTAATCTGAATAATTCTGTAAAAATCAGCAAACTGTCACTTAAGAGTTCACTCTTCTAAATGAATTGTGCATGCACTTCAGAGATCCCTGACGGATGCCAAAAGTAAGTTTTCTGATTCATGATATTTTACCATTTTTTCCTACCATTGTTTCCGATCTGTTATTCCTTTATTAGTCATCTAGAGACTCTTCCCTTTTTATCCATGACAGCTGGTCATGGATAAAAGGTCTATCTATATGACCTTTGACAGAACATTTCATAATAAGCTGTCAATATTCAAATGTAATATCCACATGCACTCTCCCACCTCCATAACTCTTTTCCRTATGTTCAAAGACTCATTCCAAGAATTCTTACTGACCTCTGAGTCACCATTTCCTCCCACTCCACATAATTTCTTCTCTATTATTGCATTTCTATTCATGTGTCTAGTTCCCTTTTTTATTATAGTTTGTGCTCAATAGAGGTCAGGTTCACCTGTGTGTAGTTTCCCAGTTTCCTCTCACAGCCATTTTAAAATGTGATATTAAAATTTCCACATCTCTAGTCCCCCAGTACTGCCATAGAATAAACAACACAATTAAAATCTTTGCTATTTCTTATCTTCCTTTAGAAAATAGTATATTAATATCATTGTTCTAAAAAACTCTTCTCAATATTTTTAATTCTATTAACATAATTTTAACAATAATGTGTCTCTCTTCTCACTGTAAGAGTGAGAAAGGGTAGGCAGAGAAATATTCTCCRTGTTTTAAATTCTGTTAGATATTAGGTGTATTTATTTTATTCCAGTCCACTTCAGGGAAAGATGTCAAAATATCCAGGCCAGTAAAGTTTAAGACTATATTTTTTTGTGGATCAATGGATATCAGAGATTTCACCCTTATTGCACAGAATGAGATGCCTTTAAAACTAAAAGCCCAAATACCTGCTTCAGGGTGCATTTTTCCTTAAAATTTCCATTCTTCACCCAGTTCCAGTTAATGATTTCAATCCCCTTACAAAAGACTATTTTTTTTTTCCTTGCGAAGAGCAAAAAAACAGGGATCACATAGTGTCTGGAACACCCACATTAAAGCTTTTCTCAGATCTGCTGGTCCCATCCCCTGTCTTAAATACATTTTAGCTGGCAGTCCCCAAAATAATCAGTGTTCTAAGAGCAAACAGAAACCTCTTTTGATGTCATCATTAATCAGATCTGTTAGTTAAAATGCCTAAACATTTTTTTAAAGTGATTGAGGACAGCGACATTTAAAACCTAATATCCCAGAACTCTGCTAATGTATTCTTAGACATCTCTTTTATCAYGAATAAATGTTGGCCACACTAACTAGACTTTTTAAAAGAAGTCTCTTGAAATTCCYATGCAGCAAGTCTGCTCTCTCTGCACTCAGTATGTATCACACATAGCAAGTTCAGGTATAAGTGTTGCTGTAACAACTCTTTGCGTCTGACACCTGATGTTTTATTATGTTTAATGCATGCTGCATGTAAGAACAGAGGGGTGGTCAAGAAACACAACGAGCTAGGAGAGCAATCATACAGAAACACAAGGCAATATGAAGAGTTTTAAAGACTGAAGAGGAAATGCAGAAGGGGAAAGACCAACTCCACAAAATAATCTGTCTTTCTGTTGGCACAAGCAAAGTTCTGTTTATAAAACCTATCTAAAAAACATTTTATATGTTATTGATTTTAATGCATAAACATATGAATGTTGCTGAAAGGCATGTTCTGAAAAGATGGGAGGAGATGTTCAGTAAACCTAACTTTGTTTATTCACAAAATGTTSGCAAACACAATCTCATCTGCAGCTGTCAAAGTAGGCTAGGTGATAACCATACAATCTACCTTCATCCACTTTGGTACATTGCTTGACCTGCTCTGCTTGCAAAAGGAAAAACTATCTACTTCTGTTGTCCTTGTCTTTCTGTTTGCCCATGCTGCCAATGCCTTGTGATTTAGCAGTTACTTTCTTTTCACATTGCCTATTACCTTGATTTTAAGTCTATGTAAAATTATGAGATTAGTCTGAAGTGCAAATAAAAACGTAAGAGTAGCACTAGAAGATTAATGATACTTTTTAGATCATCTAGTCCTTCTTCCAGAATACATTTCTTTTTCTTATTTTACATTAACATTTACTATCTTGGATGTTAATAACTTCATAGCTTAGAACAAATTCATAGATGGGAACTTTGCCCTGATACCAGTTAACTTCTTTATCATCCTGCCAGCCTCCTCCCCTTCTAACTCAGTCTCCTGCTAATTAATCACCATTCTGTATTTCAAGCAGTTTTCAGCTCACATAGCTTTTCTGTCCTTAGTCATTCAAGTTACCTACCAGAAAAATGAATATATAGAGAAAAATAGAGAAAAAATATCCATCTACACATGTATATGTCTATGTACATGTACAATTATATATATGTATTCATATATCTGTAAATATACTTTTTTGAAAACTTTTATAAACTAATATTTTTCTAATGGTACTTATTGTTCATATTGTGATAATAAAAAGATTGAAAGCTGACATTTTTCAATGAGTATCTAGACCTAAAATTTTAAAGAGTAGGCAATATTCAGGAAGAAGAAGGATGAACAAAAAATCCGAGTATTCAAAACTTATTCTCCTATCAGCAAGGTTTTAGTTTAACCATTCCTTTCCTTGTCTCATAAGCTATAAATGCTGATAATCAAGAATTTGTGTGATATTTATAGAGGAAAGGATGAGATACATAAGTGAACTAAAACTTGAAGGTTGGTATTCTTTTCACATGTTATTTGGGTACTTTTACCTGTAAATGACAGCTGTCATTGTTGTAGACAAAATATGTGTTCAGAGCCCATGGGACTATGAGCGCACTGACAGCACTGGAGTCACTTCCCCTTCGGAAGTACCAGTGCTCCTGCTTGCTCCTGCTTTATTGTTTCATCTATTAAAATCTATGAGAAACCTAGTATTTTGCAGTTACTGATGCTATTATAGATTGTTTTTTTCATTGCCTATGTGGCTCTCTGAACTCTATACTTCATTTAGATGGGTCTTGTCCACTATTTTTTTTCACCAATAAAATAAAATAAAAAGCCACACAGATACAACACCAAATTAACTTAAATTGCATTCACATACATAAGGTATCTTAGAAAGGTATCATTAGGCACAAAAATCAAATGATTTTAAGGAATATCCTTTAGATAGACAGATAGATAAATGCATTCATACATACACATAAGATTTTTTTTGATAATTTTAGCTAGTCATGCTATAATTGACATATATTCTATCATCACAGCTAAAAATGGAGATTGGAAAATTAGTACCAAGGTTGGGTAGCCTGATGTGAAAGCAACTGATGATAGACTAATGATAGATATACTGTGTGCCAGGCGCTGTGTATGCATGTGACTAACCTAAAGCTGCAAGCCTGAATGAAAGCAAAGACATTATTTGCAGAATGACAGGTGATGACAGCCAATTGGAACGACTAAGTGTCCTTGAAAATGTAAATAAAAATTCTAAACAAAATCCAATACCTCCCCAAGAATGTGAATTAATTTCTAAAGGCAAATATGCCTGTCAAATGATCAGCTTCCTCCCATTCCCCCATTTTAAACTTTGATTTCCAGCTCAGAAGACACATTGAAAATTTATTCCTGTGATGCTATTTTTACAAGTTCCTTTATAGACTAGAACTGCAGTTTTAATAGGCTCTAAAAATGAAACTTCTTATTTTTGGTACACAGAACATTGCATACTAAATGCAATGCAATACAAGTTGCACAAGGTATAAAAGATGTGTCTGAATTTAAGATTAGAAGCCTGTATTCCACATTTTTCTCTGCAAAAACTGGGATGAAAATACCTTCTAAACGTAAAAGTTACCATATTTGCTCTTTCTCTCTCTCAAATCTCAAGAAAATTTGGGCAATAAAAAACRAAAACAGTGCAGTTTATTACACTGAAGATATTTTTATATATAACTCTAATGGATGAAGTGCAGGTTTCATGTAAAATTAAGAAGTCTACAGGATGATAATAGGGAGACAATAATAATATAAATAACAGAACTGTCTAAATAATATAATAAATCTTTTTAGAAAAAAAAAAGTAATAAAAATTGGAAAAAAAAATGGTCCACTGCTACGGGAGCACTTCTGCTATTTGTGTCTGTTAATTTGGACAAGCTGTCTTCCCAAATGCACGGTTTCTAAAATGCAAAAAAAAAGGCAAAAGTATTCTGGAGCAGAGGTACTGCACAGCTAGAGTTGTTATCCCAGAGTGCTATGAGTATGGCTATTCTWCCCTATTGACAGCGGAAGCAAGTGAGTTGTGGCTTTTGCAAACTGAGTTAGTAAACCCCTACATATGGAAGCCGGCCTCATGTAGAACAATTCTGTGTTTTTCTTCACATTTCCAGAGGTCAAAGGCTTAAGTTCCATGGCTGGTCAAGGTCATGGCTGGTCAAACCTTCTGTTTGGTACACCACCCAAAGTCCTTCACCCACGGCAGTGCACTAGGTGAGAATATGTCCAAGCAGATGAAGYGCACAGACAGGCACCTTGTCTCAACAATTATACCCATCTTTAGCCTCAACCCATGTACTCATGTTTTGTTCAGCCTCCCGTTTACTCTATCCTAGAAAACAATAGCAACTGAAATGCACTTCCAAGCCTCGTATATTTTTGCTGTATGTTTAAGTTGTGCATAGCAGGCATTTCTGAGGAAGTAAAGCAGAAGGGATTTATCTTACATCATTTCTGGGCTTTTTTAATGACTCTTTGTCATTCACCAATTTTATAGTGAGTTAATGGCCCTACATCTAATACAATGCTTCAAACAAACAAAGGAGATAAACAAATATCCGAGAGAAATTAGATTGCTTCTACCCTCTAGAGACTGTAGTTCAGCTAATAAACAACTTGCACTACATCATGGAAGTTGCAAAAATTTAACACAGCCCAATGTTATTGATGTTGCTACAGTATTAGCTGGCCATTTCTAAATGCAAAACATGTGTTATATCTAAGTTAATGTGGCTGCTCTATTAATTCAATTCTTTCTTGCTTCAGCAAAAAAATGCTTGCGCTGAACAAATCCTACTGTTACAGAGTAATTCCTTAGATATAAACAGTTTGGCTATTCTGAATGTTCTCTATACTGCTGAGGATCTCAGAAAAGCTGCAGAGATGCATTACCACTATCATTAATGATCAAGAGTTTCCAATTACGTAGTCACACCTACTTGTCAAACAGGTGATACATATGAAGTAAAGCCAAGAGTTTGCATTTAGCAAGACAGTTTTCTAAGAAAAATGAAGATCATACTTCCAGGAGATTTTACTTAAAATGTAAACGTGCAGACACATCACCAAAGACAAAAAATTTATAGTACTGATTTAGTCACGTTGTTTTAGCAAACTGGTACCACAATATGTTCTGGAATTTGAGAAAAGAGTTACAGTGACTTCAAATGTATAATCCAGGCATGCTAAACATTTTGCTCTCTTGAACCCTGTATAGCTGCTATCTTAGGTAATCTGTATTCAGATACAACAATGCCTAGGGCTGGAAAGAACTGTGATAGAGAAAAAATGTCAAATTTGGGGAAATGTACAATGAAATAGTTGCAATAAAATAAGAGAGCTTTCTTTGGAACAATGCCTGAAGGCTTCTTGCATAAAGCCCAGTTGCAATTTTACATTATGCTTTACATAAAGCCAAATTGCTGTCATACAGAAATCCAAGCAATAATAAAGATCTAAATCAAGTTGTGTTACCCTAGGAATCTTGTTATGGACAAAAGAGGATGCTTCATATTTTTAGTTAATATTTTAATAGTCTATCAGTTCAAAATTATACATAAAAACTAATTAATAATCATTAAAGGCAGCCTAATTAATACAGTCAGAATTGCCATACAAAGAATTCCTGTAGTCTCTCTCTCTCTCCTCCTCCCCTCTCTGGTCCCTTTTCTCTGATGTGACAATCATCCTTCCAATGCCCTTTTGGATCCTAAGGACATTAGTCTTCCTCAATAGGGCTAAAAATTTAATGATAAGCACATAATCAGTCCTGAGTCCTATGCGGTCTCTGTACCATGTTTATGGTAGGAGTTTCATCCTCTACAATTTTAAGTGAGTTTCCACAGGTTTTCTCAATATAGAGAGGAGTCATAGAATCATAGAATCATTACGGTTGGAAAAGGCTTTCAAGATTATTGAGTTGACCTGACTTGTGAGCCTCTCAATACTATGGCTTTAAACCATGCCCCTAGATGCTTAATATACACGTTTCTTGAATACTGCCAGGGATGGTGACTCCAGTGCTTCCCTGGATGGCCTCTTCCAATGCTTGTCTACTCCTTCCATGTAGAAATTCTTCCTGATATCTAACCTGAACCTTCCCTGACACAGCTTGGGGCCATTTACTCTTGTCCTATTGGTACATGTTTTGGAGAAGAAATCCACCCCTGCCTCACTTCAACTCCCTTTCAGGTAGTTGTAGAGAGTGTAAGATCTCCCCTGAGCCTCCTCTTCTCCAGACTAAATAGCCCCAACTCCCTCAGCGGCTCCTCATAAGGTCTGTGCTCCAGACTCTTCACCAGCTTCGCTGCCCTTCTTTGGACAAGCTCCAGCACCTCCATGTCTCGCTTGTAGTGAGGGGCCCAAAACTGAACATGGTATTTGAGGTGCGGCTGTACCGGCACCAAGTACAAGGAGACGATTGCTTCCTCAGTCCTTCCCCGAGGCTACCCTCTTCCTGATTCCTTCTTGGTCACTTAAGCATAGAGCAGGCTCATGTTCAGCCAGCTGTCAGCTGAAACATGAAAAGGAATGTCTTTTTCATTGGCTCCCAACTACTTGAGACAGAAAAGTCTATTGTTTGTCACATACTGACTAGTGAGAGGCATCACATTACTAGTACATAGGGAATACAGACAGGTTAAACTAAAATATTCAAAGTTACCAGATAATTGTAACCACTAGCTAAATCCCGCCCAGACAAGTCTTGAGACCTTCCAAAGTCAGATCAATACAAAAGATGGAGGCAAATGATGATACAAAAGATGTCATAAGTAGTGGCAGCAATTACTTATTGGGATGGGTTTGTTACCAGAGGAAACAAAATCCTACCACTGAATTTCTTTTGATGTGGTACAATTAGTTTTACATCTTCCCATCAGGTAAAATGAAAAAGGAGATAAAATTATACTTGTGTTTACCAAATAAAAATGATGACGCTAATGGCAGCTCAGAGTAAAAAAGATCTGATTTTGAATTTGGCATAATTAACTTTGTTGATAATGTGGACATCTTTCAAGGGTTTGGAGTGTTAAATTGAAAGCATGAGCAAAAGAGAAAAAAAATCCTTTCTTGTGAGACTGGAGACTTGAAGCTGCGCAAATTGGCTAATGTGCTCAGAGGCAGAATTTGAAGAGTGAAGCTAGTGAAAACAAGCCAACTCTTCAAATTCACAACCTGTTTTTTATTTATCTAGAGCTCATTTAGCTCTACATAGACCTAATTTCCTATTCACCAGATTTTTGGGTGCTCAGTAAACTAAGCCTATGAAAGTTCCTTTTGAGATCAACTGGGCTCTAATGTGGAATCAGAAATCTTCCTTATTAACCAGTGGTTTGTGTTTGATGCCTGCAAATGGTTTTGTTGTTATTTTTCTGAGTTAAACAACTCTAATTTCCACATGTCTCCATGTTGCTGTTTTCGTTGTACTTGCTCAGTTTACTCTCAAATGTTTCTTTGTTTCCAAATCTTGTTTGAGACCACTGAAAATGGGAAGAGAGCTATAAAATAAATATGTTTGAGATGAATAGCTACATCTTTCATAAATCTGTTTTTTAATTACAAATGAGCTTAACATAGTAATGCATTTTGCTTTAATTACGATTTTGATGACCTTCTCAGAGCTGAAAGCCATTTCTCTCTATTTAATGACATGTATGTGTGTGTTCTGGGATTTCTGTTGCTAAGTGATTTCCAGGAAAGCTAGTGAAGCAAACTAATGACGTGTCGGATAATATTTTGTAGAATTTTTATGGAATGGCATTATTAACCCAAGAAGACGCCTGTCTTGCATTTGCAATATTTTCACAGTTTGAAGATTTGAGAGAACAAATCAACCCCAAATCTAAAAAGAATACCCTATCTTCTTCATTCAGCAAATCTAACTCATCCATTTCATCTTTTAATAACACATGACAAACTAATGTGGATATAGTGTAGATTTCTCTCATTAGTTAACAACCAAGGGTGTGAACTATCTTTTAACTTTACCCTACTGGTAGTGCTTGTATAGCTGGAAAGGAAGTGAGAGCTTGCCATCYAATCTTTACCATCATTCCAGAGGTAGATGAAGAAAAAGCTGAATAATAGTGTAAGTAAAGTATAAAGTACAGTACAGTAAAAATAGTATGAAYACTGAGAGAGCTGAGCCTGTTTAGCCTGGAGAAGGCTGAGAGGGGATCTGATCAGTGTATATAAGTACCTTAAAGGAGGGAGTGAGGACGATGGGGCCAGCCCCTTTTCAATGGCGGTCACCAATAGCTCTAGAGGAAATGGCCACAAGTTGAAGCAACAAAAGTTCCACAGGAACTTAAGGGGAAATTATTAACAGTGAGGGTGACAGAGCCCTGGAACAGGTTGCCCAGAGAGGCTGTAGAGTCTCCTTCTCTGGAGATCTTCAAAACTTTCTTGGGTGCAACCCTGTTCCATGTGCTCTAGGTGACTCTGCATGTGCAGAGGGCATGGACTAGATAATCTCCAAAGGTCCCTTCCAACATTAACAGTTCTATGATTCTATAACGTAATGAAATATACATGTTTATAATAAACAAAAAAGAATTGCAATAATCATATAAGAATTCTTGCCTCTCATTTCACTTTTTTTTTTTTTTTAATCTTATTTGTTTACTAGCTCTTTGGCCTTCTCGCCTTTGTATCTTCACAATATCTTTCTTCCTTATTTCTGTCTTTCTTGCCTTTTCATGTTAAATGAAGCATCACTGTTGCTCTTTCCTACAGCTTTGTTTGCAAGAAGARGCTGCAGTGCACTTTAGCTGACATGTATAGTGTATAAATTCAGCTTGTAGATATGGAAGTTGTCAACCTCAGAGCAAATCTTCAGTTGGTGGAAGTGACATAGCATTGACTTCAATATAGCTCTGTCAGAAATGGTGGATGGAGTTTGGGTCAGCTKCATTCATCTACACACACAGTTTGAAGAGACTTTTTTTACTGGAATTGATCACAAGGACGCTCTTTTGCTAATGCAGGCCAATATATTGGGTTCTTAATATGAAAGAGCTTAAGCAATCCTTAGGAGATGGCTGATGTAGCATTCTCATATTGCAAATTGTTTTGGAGAAGAAGTGAAGCACATGTATTTTGGAAGCCAGCTAAGATAGCAGCATGTGGAACTTCAAAGTTGGATTGGACAGAAGGAGAACCAACTACATCATTTAGCCTCAGAAAGATTATTCTGCTGACACTGTTTAGTATTCATTGCTGGGGGATGGGAACAGGAGGAGAAAAAGAGGAAATATTCTGCTTGTGCTTATGCTAGTTGTCTGTGAGATCAAAAGTGGAAGGATATAAAGAAGAAGGAGCAAAAGAGAGACAGTGGGTGCTGATCCTGCAATATTTCCAGTAAGAAGCTGAAACAACTTCTGGAAGCATGAAGAAAAGATGATCTGTTCTTTTAGGATTTCTCTCTAGCCTAAGGTTTTGAGGAATTCAATAGATCAAACAAATCTGCAGTTTGTATGAGTTCATGTCCTGATCTGTAGATACTTAGTCCACTTCAGACTGTGGGCAGGTTGATTTGTTGTCAAGTTTTTAAAGCTTGTCCTTTTCTAATATGATTAATTGATTTGTCCTTTAATCACAAGTTAGGCTTATATGGCTTAACATGTAGTTTCTTAAAGTAGTTCTTTAAAACCATTGCTATCGTACTTCTAGTATGTGAAAGAAACCTGAACATATACAATCAATCTCATTTCATTCATACAAAAAAAAAGTTGCATAATCTTTCTTAGAAAAGATAAACCATGAGTTAAGTTGTTTTATGTTTATAAGATAGGTATTGAGGAAAGAGAGAGATGCTAAAAAAAAACATTGCATGAGGCACAAACTTTAACATAAACTGATTTAGATTGACCAACATAGGGAAAATTATTGTTTGGGTAGGTCCTAATTAAAAAAACAAAATCAAAACCAAAAGCAAACATTTCATAAATAACTTTTATTTTTCACCATGATTTTTCTCTAAATCTTTTTAAACTTAATAAAATGACTCCTCCCACACTAATCTTTCTAACCAAAAACATGTTTGTGTAATACATTATTAAAGTGGTGTCAGAATCATGATATAGTACGCTTGGGGCTTTGCAGCAGTTATTTTACCTTATGTTTCTAAATAAATACTCAGGAGACTATGAGATAGTACGATATCTTTTATAATGTACTGCATAATCTGCTTAATTGTGTGTCATTAATTTACTAAACTGGCTGTTGTCTCCTTCTGTATTCTACTTCAGAGCCATTTTTTTTGTGGGCAGGATTCTTTTTTTCCCACATAAGTCACCCTTCTACTTCAGAGACACCATATATTTATTTTACCAAATTTACCATAGATACCATGTTCATAGATTTACCACTATTACCTAAATAGTGTTCGTGGGAAAGAATTTGCAGTTTCTCTGTGAAACCATGGAGCCAATATCAACAGCCTGCAATGTATTCCTATTGCATTGTGCTCAAAAAGCAATGCAGCACCACTTTAATTAGTTAAAAGAACTGAGAACTATATTTTTGTCAGGTTTGAAAGCAAAAGACTTCTGATGTTTCTATGTGTGACAGAAGAGAGTTATTCTCTTCTAGAGAGGAAAATAATTGGAAAAATGGGTGTAAATTTCATGAAGAGATTAAATTGAAAATAAGGCCAATATCACAACATCAGCCTGCAGCTCGTTATGGAGGTACTGTATATTGGGTTAAGAGGACAAACCCTTGAAAAAGACTTTTTGCCTCATTCTGCCTGCCACACACTGAGCCCTCCTAAGGAGGGAAACAAGTCTCTTCCCAAGAACAACTTAACAAGTTCTGGCCAAAACTGGTTTTTACCAACCCTATTCTGCCCGCTAAAGACAGTGAGAAAGACAGCAAGGTGGAGATTGCAATAGAAATAAATTGAAAGACTCTGACAAAGGGGTAACGTGTATGGGTAATCTTCAGAGGTGAAAAGAGAGATTTTCCGTGAAAGGATAAGGCCAGCTTCTGGAGTAGGAGAGTTGCTGTGAGGTGCTGTGCCTGTACACAGACAAGCACTCTCACAACATCGTGGTTTGCTAAAGCAAGGAGAAGAGTGAACCCACGAGGCAAGAACACATTGTGCAGGTCTTTTTCTGAACTGTTTTGTTTTAATCTGTTTCATCCCAGTCATTCAGACTTTCTAGCTTCAATGTTGTTTTGCACTAGCTGGTGTTCCTTTAATAAGAAATTAAGGACCTTCTGGAGTCCTTCCTCACTTTGTGGGAAATCTCAACACTGCAGTTAACAAAGGGAGTTCCATGTTAAGAAGGTTTTACTGAAATTATGGTTTACCTGAATGGTTCAGTCTGCATTGAAGTTTATTTACCCGGCACAAGCTTAGACGATGGTCTCAACAGTAAAGCTGTTTCTGTATCGATCAAGAGAGGACCCTGGAAAACAGGTGCAAGAATTCTAACACCATATTGTCAACAAGCTGCTTCTCTGACTACTCAGAGATGTTCATGTTGTTTTCATATCCTACACAGGCAGTTTACATCTGTCTGCTGAGACTGCTATCCGTACTGGCAATCAATACAAGCTGTGGTTTTTGGATTTGTGACTCCAGCTCTAGTCTCCTGGGAACTGAGCAGACTCAGTCTAATTACTTCATATTTGTATCAGAAGTTGCGTGGCTTTTTTCAACTACACTTTAACTGGTGCAAAATGGCATAACTATGTCAGTAACCTCTCCTTCTGTAGCCACACTGTAGCTTTAGCAGCTATTCCACATTGCCTCTAGCTAACTCCATAACTGAGTTACAAATACAGACTGTAGTATTCAGTATGATGGCCTGGAACAAAATTTTTTAAAGCTCTGCAGTGGTCTAGCCTTTGATTTGCTCTGCTAAGATATATTCTGTTCTCTAACGAAAAAAAATGGAGAGGGGGAACTATGCTAGTGTAAGAGTAGCAGATTTACCAACTTCAAGCAGTCAGGCCATCTAAACACTTATTGAATGTGTAACGACCTATTACACCCACCTTTAAAGACATTTAAAGACAGAAAATAATGTAGCACACTACAGTTCACCCAATATTTTGAAGGTGGGATAAATGGGTGATTGTTACTTCACTCTATCCTTTTCTTCTCCATCCTCACACTTTCTCTGTAAGTCAGGCTTACAGTAACACTTGATTTGTAACTTATTTATAGCACTCGGGACACATAAGCCAATTCTTGCAGTTTTCTCCATTTTTTTATGTATATGCGTTTTTTTTTGGTTTTTTTTTTTTTGGAGAGGATGGCTACAAAATGTATTGAGAGAAGGAGTAGGTAAGGATGTATAAGCTTATGTTGTAACTGAGCCATTGATTTCAGGAGTGCACTGCGCTTGAACCAGAGCCTCTAGTCCCTCTCACTCTACTACAATTATCACTACTCTATTCGAAGATGACTAAAGGTTCAGTAAAAGATATCTGATACTTCATCACAGTTAATTGTTCCTAGCTTTCCCGCCTCAGAGGGAGGGAAACCATGTGCTAGTTCAATTTAAATTTCTTTTTCATCTTTGCCTTTTAAAAAACTATGCCAACATATTATATATAAAGCCTTTTACAGACCACTTCTATTAAGTGAAACTGCAAAAACAAGTTGTGCATTAAAAGACCACAGTAAATGTACACTAGCAGTAAGAGGATATTTTCCTTGTTCAGGCTTCTTTTTTTTGTGCTTGGAAATAAAATCACTTCCTCATCTAAGGAGAAAACTAATGCCTTCTATTTAATGTGCAACATGGAAATTGTTATTGCTACATCATTAATAAATGTCTTCTTTAGTCATTGAATGTGCTTCCTGTGAAAGGTGAGCTTTTGTTCACATTACACTTATTCATCTGCAACATTTGCCTTTAAAACTACTTAAATAGGATCCTAAAATGAGGATTTGGAACTGTATGTTTTGAAGCATTGATCTAAACATCGTTAATGGAAGTGTTATCTAAATCTCGTAGAAATAATGAAATTTTCTCCAGGTGTTAAACTACTCAATCTTCTGTCACTTTGATATAGGGGTTAGACAACTAAATGGATTGCCTTGTCCGTCAAAATGTGCTTGAAGAAAATTTCATGACTACTGAAGGAAGAATGACAGTTAAATATACAAGAGAGGTCACGTGAAATTTGCCAGATTCAAAGAAACCAGATGCTTACTCAAAAGAGTCTAGAAAAAAAAACAACCACAAAAACAGTACAAGTGCTAAGTTTGCATAAATCCATTTAGCTTGCAAGAGTTTTTAGAAGTGGGTAATGAAAGTGCTTACTAAATGAAAGAATCACTGTGTTATCTGAAAAGGCACATTTAAATTTTCTTGATTTAATATTTTTATCTTTGTCTAAACTGAGAAGAATATAAGCATATGACTTTCATAGATAGGAAGCCTTGTGTAGAGGTAGTAAGAATTCTTTTAGAAAGGTACTTGCCTTCAGCCTTGTTCTATCAGGCCAGTCATTATCTTGATTCTTAAGCTGAGGTCTGAGGAAAAGGAAAAACATAGAGTGCATAACTATACTTGGTAGAATCATTTCCTTAAAGGCGACACGTTATTTGGCTTGAATTATTGAGTGTCACAGTGGACAGATGGAAAACTCAATTTACATTTTATTTTAACTGGTTTATCAACTATTTCATTGACAAAGGTGTTATTTTAGAGAGTGAGAAAAAAATGTTATTTTCTGCTTAAATTTCAATAAAATGTTACAGTATGTTAGAAGTTTTCACTCAAAGCCTTTTCATCACTCTTCTTGTTTCCCAGACTCCTCTAATTTTAGCCGTCCCTAGAAGTAAGAGTTCTAGTGAGTGTTACTATGGCTGACATTTTTCTGCCCTTTTCTCCCCTGCTCCCCTTGCATTCAGGAATGCACATCATCTGCAGCATGAAGGGGCTGCATATGTTAAGGACTCTGTTAACCCACTGCTGCAACTTAAGTGGGATGGTGCAACTGCGGACATTTCCTCCATTTCCCAGAAGGAAATGGACAGCCTAAGAAAAGAGATGTTCAGTCTCTGCCTGCCTAGATCTCTCATCCTTGCCTAATCAGATTTTTTCTTTTTTTTTTTTTTTTTTCTCAAGAGAGCAAGTCAAATAGCTAGAACCTGAGTAGGTCGTTGCAGCTTTACAAGCACTTCTGCACTTAAGAGAGGAACAGAGACATGGATGCAGCTGACCTTCCGCTCTGCTTGGACACAGTGCATGTCCTATCATATTCTGCCTTGGCTGCATTTCTCCAGAGGCAAAGAAAACACCTATTCGCTGGTCAGGAACAGCATCTACCCATTTCTTTGGACTCACGCCTATCCCATGTGTCTGGAATTACATAACTATGGCATCAACTCAATATCTCTTTCCTCCTCTATTTTAGAGAGAAGCAGGATCTAAAAAGTTGCAGAACTGGATCAAGGGTTTAGGAGACTTTCATGTGTAATGAGAAGGAATGAAAAAGACAAGGTTTAGAAAGCAGGAAAGATGGAAATGCATCCTACTTTCTTCAATGGTGTTTCTCATGCCAGCATTGAAACCTTTTGCAAGACTCTATTTCTGTCATTGGGGCCTGTGGACTGGTTACATTTTGCATTCCTTGCCCAAAATGCCGGGAAAGCAAAGTAAGAATTTTGTTTATAATTAGCAAAGCGTTATTGGTAGCTGTTCCATTTTCTTGTAGTAGAAAATAAGTAAGAGTATGTTGTCATGAAATATTAGAATTTCCATATTTGAACTGGAGACGTGTTTGCATTTCATGACATGCCTTCTTGATTTCCTTTGTTATTTTATTCATGATATTCTTCAATCACCTTGATTTATTAATTTCAAGAGAAGTGTATATTTTAGCTTGAGCAAATGAGAATTCATTTGAAAGATTTTTTTTTTAAACCTGTACTCTGCCTGATGGTTATTGATGTTCTTGACAAGGTTGAAGCAGAAGTTTTGCAAGCATGAGAAACATTTTTTTAAATTTATTTATTTTCCCTAGGTTGGCAATAAAACTGAATTTATTGAGGAATACATCAAAAATAAAGCATGTTTCTATAGCACAGGACCTTCCCAGCTAGAATTGGGGGTTAAAAGAGCTCCTGTTCTGAATTGTAGCCCCATAGGGCTAAAACTACATCTGATGACTGTTCAAGAAATTACACAGACCAGGGAAAAACGAAATTAGAAAGAACGTTTTGTATTGCTTACAATTTATTCTATTTTCCCCTGAGGCAAACAAACCATTATCTTTGTCGATGGCAAGGTCTTTAACATTATATGAAACCTTACTTTTATCCTTAGTCCAAGAAAGAAAATTTCTTTAACAGATGGTTGAAGGAAATAAGAAATTGATAAAAGAAGTATTCAACTTTTAATTAAGTTTAGCTGAGAAAAGGCAGATTAATGATTTGCTTTATTTTCCTTCAATATCAGAAATCCTATATCTAAACCGTTGGTTCAGTAAAATGCAGTTTACCATGCGAAGAAAATTCTATGGCTTCTTGTATTTCCATAGCTAATCTTTTTATTATCCTAGAGGCAGCTTTGGTAGCCCAGAGCAATATTTTTTATCTACTGAGGAAGTTTTAAATGGGCATCAGCGTTGTGGAATCTTCCTCCCTTTCCTCCCTTAGAGTCTGAAAGCAGAATAAGTCACAAAACTGTGTCTAAATGACTCAAAATGAATTCAGCTACTTTTTTTTTTTTTTTTTTCCAAACTGCATACTTTACTAAGGCGCAGATACTTATATTAATATGAAAATTCTGCAAGTTCAGACTGATTTGCATTTTCTAGAATTTTGAACTCTTTGTTCTGATGCCTTCTGTGAAAGTATCAGAATGCTTTCAGGTCATTGGTCTTCTAATTTGTGTCCTTATTTTGGGATACTTGTGGTTTATTCTATGCCTTTTTTTAATTACTTTTTGGTTGGATAGTCTGATTCTTGAAAGTGTCAAACAGGATGCGAAGGCACTTGTGCTACATAACAGAGAAGCAAGAGCTATTGCAGACTTTCCTACTGGGCACCCACTCTCCCTGCTGTGGAGGGCTGAGGACACTTGTGACTGAACTCACATCATTCTTTGCCCATTTCCTTCGGTGTTTGTTTTCTGAAAAGGAGGTTTCCTTGATCCTCACTACTGGGCCAGTAACCTCTAAAGATTCTTTGAATACTATTTTGTGCTCCAGGCCTGAATTCTAAGAGTCTATGCCTCATATTTTTGTATTACCAGATAGATATAATTGTGAATGAGAAGAATTCTTCCGTTATGATTGTAGTGTAAATCAGCTGGTATTGTTTAGGTATGCCTCGTGACTTTCCGCAATTGAAGAATCTTTCTAAGAAGCAGCATGGCAACATCTTCTAACTATTACCATATGGTTCAACTGATGGTGTTAAAGAGCCTAATTCCAGCAGGGTAGGAGGCAGTCTCTGAACTGACTATAACACTCAGGTTATAAAAATAAAGAGTCGGTTTAATGCTTATTAGCACTAAATCCCACCAAACCAAAATGTTAGGAATTAGGAAAGGCAGAGAAAAAAGTAAAATGTTGTTCTAAGAGTTCATTATGTATGTAGTAGGAGTTACTTGGAGTTCATTATGTATGAACTTCTAAGATACCTCATCCAGATAACTGCATGCATTTCTAAGCTTTGTCTATTTTCCTCAGCTCCATCTGAAAAAACAAGATTGGCAAAGCTGGAAAGAAAATGTAGAAAGGGAATAGGAATGATCCAAGTTTTGAATTAGCTTCCATATGTAACAGCAATTAGATTTTTACTCTCCTCATTACAATCTCATTGGTTTTAAAAATGATATGCTGTTATTTGGGAATTAATTACTTGTCCCCTCTGTTTTATGTTTTTGCAGTAGTACAATTTTTCTGCATATAGCATTGTGAATTGGAAGAACTAAATCTAGTTAACATATGGAGGGGAGTCTTGATTACGATGGCAAAATGGTAGGAAGGTTTAGAGCTCCAGGATAGCAATAGTAAAGTTTGGCATTTTCTATGCTACAGATTACTAAAATGTATTAATGGAATTAAAAGCTTTAGATCAGGGACATACACATTTTTGTAAAAGCATCTTATTGGAGAAAACACTCATTTCTTCTATATTCCAAAGCTACATTTTTACAATTGTGGATTGTTTGTTTTGCTTTGTTTTGTTTTAATGAGGAAGTGACAGGTTTGGGCTTCAACCAAGTTTGCTGTTAATATGCCCAGTTCTCTTCTTTACAAACTTCTAAATCGAAGAAACTGCTTGCTACCTCATATACCTTCCTACCTCAAATAATATTTTTGTGTCTTACCAAGGTGTTCAGTAAGCCAGTGAAATGACCACAGTGTAGAATTTCCACCTGAAAAGTATTCTTTAACTTGGCAAAATCGTACTAGTGATAGGACATTTCCCCAAAGGTTGCTGACACCTTTGTCAGCTTCACACCAAAGCCTTCCCTCTACTCTTAGCATTCGGGTCACCCTTCCTTTCACTATCCATGCTCTGAAATAGTGCCTTAACTAACATTTCATAGTAAGCAGCAATTTTTTTTTTTTAATACAAATAGGCTTGTTGGTTCTTTCTTGAGAATCCTACCTGGCCCATTTGCCTAAATCAATAATATTTTTCATTAGGACTAGCCTCTTATATTTATGTTCTGTTATTTCTCCAACATACATATTCAGCAAAATATGGTTTAAAGGCTGAAATGCAAATACACATGTTATAATAGCATGCCTTTTCAGAGAGGCCCAACAGTAGGTTCCCTTCTCCACAGCAGAGGATAAACATTTTTGAGGTCTAAATTAACAGTATTGTCCGACGATCAGATAGCAGTCATCTCAGTTTGAGGCTGAAAAGCAGCAGTAGGATGTATAGGCAACACATCCACTTACAGAAACAGCAGACATACCTGAAAGTCAAAACTGATCCAAGAAAGAATAGAGTGGTTTGGTGATAGCACTTCAGTAATTAGCATCATGAAAAGCTTTTCTTAAAATGTTTCATAATTTTAAGGATAGCTTTTGGAGTCCCAGAAAATACAGCTATAGTTTCTAGACTGTAGCAATGCACACAAAAAATCTGCCTTCCTCCCCTCTCACATGTATAGCATATATAGTAGAGAAAAAAAGTATGTACTCCTGAATTAAGCTTTTTTATACATATATAGAAATAATCTTTCTACTGTTTTTAAACAATTACGAAAACATTTTAAACATACCTGGACTTTTATAACTGTATTTCACAGTCACGCATCTTCCTTTTGCTATTTAAAGAAATGAGTAAGATTCCTAGGGAATATATTCTTATTTTCAAGCTTTCATAAAAAACAGACCCCACCTCAATTTATTCACAGAATCACAGAAGACCAAAAAGAGAACTACTTTCTTTTCATGGAAATAGTTAACATAGCATACCCTGGATTTAAGCCTGGTATGATCTTTATTACTCTTTAAATGGAATTTCTCACAGTTATTTGTCTTTTAAACAAATCAAGAAAGAGACCATATGTAGTGCTGCAGACTCTCTCAGAATGCAGCTTCATAAGCCCTTATTTCAGTTGAGAAGGGATAAAGAGAATCATTTGTTTTCATAATGGCTCTATTAGGGCAGACCATGCCTCTGCCTAGAAATGCCCTGTTAGCAAAGCTGTCATCACACAATGATCTCTGGGAAGGTGAATGAATATAACACAAACTGCGTCTGCATTCATTTTAGAATAGTCAATAACTTCCCTCATGCCTCCACTATTTCACAAAGCATCATAATTTCTTAAGGTTTATTTTTTGTTTAGTAGTAATGCCCTCTCATGGACCACAATTCGATCCAAAGTGAAAACTTGCCTAAGCAGGAAATTATACACTAGAGAAATATTTACAAGATCTATTGTAATTTTTCCTGCAAACATTCCACAGAGTCATTTTTCAGACTGCTGCTTGAAATTGATATACCAAATTTCTTCCTCTACTACCTTTGGTCATATTCCAAGGTGATATATGACAGTTTGGGACATCAATGGGGTAATGGCAAGGAGATCTAGTTTGGAATTAAATTCTTTGTGGGACACTTAGGAACAGGAAGTATGAAGAATAATAATCTGGAAGCTAGCATGAAAAAATGTTATGTGAGAGTACTCAAAGTTTAAGTGGTTCAAAGAAGAGGGCAATATTTAATTATCCAAGAATAATTATTGAAGTGTTCTAATTATTGGGTAGCAATTTTTTTGAGCTAAATATTGGTTACCATTGTTCACTACTGGAAAAAAAAAAGAATAGTCAATCACTTTAAAATACTTTTAATTTTCAAGATTAAAACAAAAAGGGGAAAAAAAAGAAGGAAGGACACTGAAATAAATTTGGATTATTGCAACAGCTTAGATATGATTCTCAATTTGCATTACAATAATGGGTCAAATTTATTTCCAATTACAACTTTATATCAACTTTATATACATATATTTATATAATAAAAAATTAATCACTGGACTTCTGAAGATTCCATGCATGGAGACACAGTCATCATTCGTCAAATGTGCAGACCTTCTATAAGCTGAAGTTCAAATTCATTTTCCTAAATGCTCAAGGTTGCTTTTAACTTGTTTTTGGACATATATAGTACTTCCTTATTTCAGAACTGATTTCACAGAGTGGAAGGTAAAAATAAAACAAAAAAGAAAACAAAGAAAAGTGGAATTCCCTGGAAAGCCCCCTAACTGGAGAAAAAGAGGAAATGTACTCTGCAAGATAGATGGGAAATATAGCCATCTTATTTTTCAATAAGAAAAAAAGAAAAATTTAAAGCAAAAGCTATTGTTATGATTAATTTGACATTGATCAGTGCACATGCAAAAGTTTACCATGTGGTAAACTATTAAGACACAGACCATTTAGTGTGAAGTGTCAATACAAAAGTTTATATAAAAAATTAGACATCATTGGTATTTATATTGTGGTATGACAATAGTCGGTTTACAGCACATTTTCTGCAGGAGCCAGTTTAGCTTTGGATTATGATGTGAAAAATCTCTTGTATGTTATGGTATCAACAAAAGTCAACTGAATTTTCTGTGTACTGTCTTGGGAATGAACCTTTTATGGCTCACCTCTGGTCAAATGTATGCTGTGGTACAGCTCTGAAATTTCATAGTCTCTGGGTATCTCTTGGTGCATAGCATCATCTGATAATTGTTTAGGTAAGAAACTGAAGAGTTGAAGAAAAAAATTCACTTTTTAAGAAGCATATCTTAATAGTGTGTTCTAATTGCTGAGTGTTGCACTTAATTAAAAAGTATCCTTTGGAATAGTGGATTTGAAGAAGTGAAATTCTTACTTTTAAGCCTATTATCTGTCTCTCAAGCTTCTTTCTTCCTTTTTTTTTTTTTTTTTTTTTAAATTTTTAATAACTTATGGCTGCTGAAGTTGCTCTTGGGAAGAGTTTAGTCAGTCTATCAGTCCAAAGTCCCTAGTTGTCATGTTATGATTTGGCTGTTCTGATCTTGAAGTCTGAACAGATAAAGCAAGAATTTAAAGTAGTGGCTCCGAAGAGCCCAGCATCAGTAACCACAGACTTCCTACCTGTTGACAAACATTCAGATATTATTTCTGCTGCCTTAAAGTCCTCTGATCAAGAGTGGAAAGTAGACATAGGTAACATCCATCTCTGTTCCTACTATTCAAAACAAGAACAAAACAGATTTAGAATGTGATGCCAGTTCAGATACTAGTTCTTTGAATGATAAATCATGATAGCTATCAAGAGTTAAAAAAACCCTCTGTTTTGGAATTCTCTGGCTTCCAGAAATAAAATAAATAAATAAATAGATAGATAGATAAATAAATAAATAAATAAATAAATAAATAAATAAATAAATAAAAGCCAACAACTTCTGAGCTTTTCAGAAGTTAATATTCACACATCTGTAAGTAAAATTAGTATTCTCTCACTTTGAGTATGCCAGAGATGTTTTATCAGACAGCAACACTTGTTTCACTTAGCTTACTTGCAGAGTAAAACTTTCTTCCTCCCTTTTAGTGATTCACTGTACATCTTCCTGCATGAAACATTCATTTACTTTTTCTTCATATTAACATGAACACACTTAGTCTAGAATGTGGATAATGAATAAATGCATAGAGGTCATTACTGGCTCTTGATTAAGAGCCGGCAATGTTGATTCTGGTTTGTACTTGGATTTGACACTTTCCGGTGACACTGGATAAAACAGCCTCAAATGACTCTTTTAGGGATAAAAGGCAACAAGCCCGTTTTTTGTGGTTCTGGCCTGAAGATACTGTCAATTTGCATCAGCTGACACTGTGGCAAACGGTGAATAAGTGGGCACAAGATACTATGTCACCAGTCAAAGTGACATTAATATTCTGCCTCACCATGAGCTATCATGGCCATAAGCCATTAGTTCCAATTAAAATAATGATTTTCTCTTTCAGGATATGATGCCAGACTTTGCATCGGGTCAGTGATTAACGCATATTCCCTTTGTGCATTTAACGGTCAAGCATAAGCAGGGTAGGTTAATCACCCATCTTCTCTTAAAGTGATGTTTTAAGTAGGACAAGTACACATTGGATGCAGACACCCCTCTGTAGTTACTGTTTACTGAACACATGCATTTCTAAATGATTATTTTGTCCAGATGCAATAAACCACAAGTTCATAGAGATGCCAGTTTCTCGTGTCATTTTCTATCAAGTATTATATTTTTGAAAAAAAATACTTTTTTCCTATCCTAGCATTTTTATAATTAGAAATTCTCCATTCTCCCTCCCTCCCCTCCTTTTTTTTCCTTTCTTAGAGAGATATTTGGTGAATTTTACAGTGAGTTATTACAGATGATTCATCTAGAAAAACTGAAACATGCTGTTATGATTTTAACTAGCTATTGCCACTATCGGCTTTGCCATGGTGATAACTGCCTATATTTTTATTAGTTCAAGATACTCACAAAATAATAAGACTTGCAGCACTCTAATGGAAGAGGATTAAGCAAACAGAAATTATCTAATGTTTACTGTAGGTTGAAAGCATAGATACAGTTATCCAACAAGACAGTAATATTTTATATTTTATGAGAGTGACAGAAACAGTATGTTTAAAAGAAAAATCAAATATAGTGATGAACTGTTAAGTAACTGAAAGTTATGCAGCTAGCAATGTATCTTTCAAATAACCTTTTGTAGCTATATTTCTGACAATCATGCAAAACAGGTTCTTTGGAACTAATTTTTAAAGTTATATTCTTCATAACTTCAGCCTACTCTATGAAATTTTAATGTAGATTATTCCTGCAGTAGGACTATATTTAGACATTAAAGGGAACAGTGTCTAGTGTCTGATCTAGTACTTTCTAATAGCATTTATTTGCTTTGCTTTATATGTATACATATTATCTATCTATATCCAGGGAGTTTCCTTAACTGTAAGGAGAGAAAAAAAAAAAAAAAAATTGAAGTATTTTTTTTCTGAGTAAAAGCCAAAAGTTCAAGCATCGCTAAGAAGAATGCCCTGCTGGCAAGTGACTATTCTCAAGTAATGTGTCTTCTGTGTGCATATCTCTAGGATAGACCTCAACCGCTTGGGTTTGGCATACCCATTTTAAAGWCTGATCACCTAAACCTGGAAGCCAATAGCTCAAGAACCTTGATTTACAGGGGTTTTTATCATTTCTCCCCCTTCATTTCACTAACTTGGGAAATGTTACATGCAGATAAATTTAAAAGATGCTTTTCCACTCCTATCTCACCACATTTTCCTCCTTGAGGAAAGAACAGCCCCCTAAACAAGCAATTCATTTTCCCTAAAGAGAGCAAAGAAAAGCCTGCCCTGTTTAACTACAGCATGTATTTTCAGGTCAGGGCTCTTTTCTTCATTTCTTCTTAAAAGGAACTCAATAATCACATATTCAATACACCTATTACTTCTTTTGTCATATTAAAAGAGCAGGAAGAGGAAAAATATGGTAATCTTTGTATAGAAGGACTGTCAGAGAAAGATAAACTGGTGAAAACTAAATTGCAGTAGCTTCCCAAAAGACTCTTACCTCCTGTCCTGCTGAAGTCTTTATTATTTTTTATCAGAGAAATCAGACACAGTTGATCATTACAGTAGTATGCAGAGTACCTGCCTTTTGCCTGTCATGGCAAGATCTGATCTGTTGAGACTGTTGTAAGAATGTGCAGTGTATTCAGAGTTTGCAACAAGAAAGTGTTTAAAAACATTGCTGCATTGCTGCCATCATTGATGGAATACTAAAATCCCTGAATGTTTTATTCTTCTTGTTGTTGCTGTTGTTTTTGTTTTTGTGGTTTTTTTTTGTTTGTTTGTTTGTTTTTTTAGGTAGAGGGGAAAAAAAGATAGATAAACAGATCAGCTCTTACAGATTATTTAGTCTATGGCTTTACAAGGAAGACCAACAAAGCTTATTTTTCTTGTTTACATCACTGCTTCCACTACACCCCACCTCTTCATGAATACTTGAGTGTGTCTCAGTCTTTGTGAGCAGACTGGCCACACCAAATTTATAAAGACCATGTGGAACTAAAACAGCAGCCAGAGAGCCAGGTAACAATCTTCTTCTTTGAAAACAATATAATTGTTGTTTTTGATATCTCTGTATTTATTCCACTTACCAAGCGTTTTACTGGCACAAGTATTGCCTCAGTTTACCCAAGCAACGAGTGCTAAAAAGGTTAGCCAATGTATACCATTCCCAGATCTTTCCTCTTCCTGAAACACAGAAAGTATTAAAATGCAGTTTGCTGTCTGTCTAAATAGGAAGATGAGACTCTGCTATTTACCTTTTCATAAAGTTGTAGAACTGAAAGTTTTCTCAACCTAGTTGTCCTTAATCTTGTAAATCTCTTCCATTAAGCCTTTCTTCCAGACTCCTCTTCCATCCCATGGATCTTCCCCCTCTGTGTAGATGCTAATTGGGTTTTTCTCAAAAGCCACAAGACAACACAACTGCTTATTCACAGATAGATACTATCACTTAGGCCCCAGTTAATGCTATCCCACTCAAATTTCGAAGGGAACTTAAACACAAGGTACTTGACTTAAACAGTTGACCTTCCAACAGACAAGCTCTTTCATTGGGAAAAAATGTTCTCCACTCCCTGGATTTTGATATGAGCAATTCTTTGCTCTTCTTACACCTAATAAAGTATGCTTGGTTTGAAATCAACCAAAATATATTTAGTATTAGTACTTTAGTGAAACTGGTTTGCACCCATATAAGATGACCCTTCAAATAAACTGCTGCTTCTGCAAAGTTACATGAGATTCAGGAAGAACTGGCAAGCATAAATCTAAAAGTAGTCACCCAGGCAAATTCTCTCTTCAAAACCCAGGAGATATTATGATAGAAAAAAAACCCTGTGTGATATTACACATTGGGTATAGATTTTTAATTGAAGTTTTTATTATCCATTTATTTAGATTTGGCATGAAAATAGTGTCATAGTGACTTAAGGTTTTCTCCTCATATATTATTTGTACCAAAAATGACGAGGGAATGAAAAGTAGATTGAGGAGGGAAAGGCCAGAAAGAAGAGTGGACCATGTATGGCCATTGGCAGGGCATTCATGATCCATTAGCTTTCAAACATCAGAAGGTTGAAGGTCTGGTACTCTGCACAGACTGAGAAATTCAATTCAGTCTTTAAGATTAGTGTAGTTTAGTCAGCTTGTGAATTGGCAGAATCAAACACAACAAACACTGTAGCAGCTGCAACCCACAGCTACCTGCAGTTCAGGACAACGAAAGTGTTCTTGTTCTTCAGTAGCTTTGCAGAGAGGGTGTCCTTCCCCTCCTCTTCTTCTACCTCATGGAGCTCTTCTTTGAAGAGCTTGGACAAGCAAACTATGGACAACACAAACATTTGGCTCAATGAGAAGCCCATTTTCGCAAATATGTTTCTGGAAAAGTCCCAGCTTCGATCCAGAAGGACCGTATTCACTCTGATGTGATCACACGGTTGATTTCAATAGTATTAGCTTGTTTTTCTGTGGGACAAAAGATGGCTCAAGGATTCTGTGATACCAAGAGCATCTTTCCTGAAAAGCAGTTAAAGGCACATTAAAACCTTTGTGATAGTGTTCAAAATGTGTCATCCATTCTTACAGAAAGAAGAAGATAATGAGTTAAAAGAGAGAGAGAGAGAGAGAGAGAGAAACAGAACACTACACAGTTTGTTAATATTTATAAAATGATGTTAATACCACTACAACCAAGAATGATACTGCTTCTATGTCCATGATGCATAGAATTCATTATAAACATATTGCATGTGATGAATGAAGACCCTTATAATCTCTGCTTAAACATTGTCCTGTGGGATAATGAAGAATGCTTAATTTTGAGCCATAGCAATGGGTCATATTTTAATGGTCACAATGACAATGGTCACAAAGATAAAATAAGGCAGATACTATGAAATGATATTAGCAAATATGAGTTGGAAATACTGTAAAGATTTTCTTACTATGTCTGAAAAAAAATTAGCTATATTCTTCATGATGCTGAGTCTGCATGCCTAAAAATCCTCATCATGAATGCTAAAATGAATGAGAATGATGTTAAAGATTTGTTTTTGAAGATTAAAAGTACATGTTAATAATAAACTACTTATGCTGAATTACATTTTATGTGCTCGTTTCTTCTCTGTGCTCTATATATCTGTTCCACATGATGCTACTAACAACTTAAAAATCTCAGAAAAATAGTGGTGCTTTGCATTTGTGACAATTTTCCTGTTAAACTCATGCAAAACTATTCTAAGAAGGGCCAGGAGTTATTATCTATGTGTGATTAATAATAGAAGAAATAAAGCTAAGGTCTTCAGTTCACTTACTGGATTTCTGTAGCTGTATGAATCACAAATGGCTTCAAACTGGTTGCTTAGGGTCCCACTGGGGTACAGTGTGTTTATTCAGTTGTGGCAGTCTATTCTGTTCTTCAGTTTTAGATGCGCCTACTGATAATATCAAATATTGTGCTAGGAAGTACAGCTGGCCCCCAATTCAGATCTGAAATGATTTCCACCACCTTCCTACAGTGGGACTGTGGGAGCCATGCTACCTATTTATGCAAACTACTTTGTGGAAGTAAAAGGACACTCCAAGCCTCTAATGAAAACACAATTTAGAAACAACATGTATCTTTGATAATTTGTTACTGTAACAACATCCCTGTTACAATCATTAATCTTTTCAGGGCCAAACTTCATTTGCAAAATGAAGATTCATAGAGAGGTCCATCTGGCTTCTGGCTAGAAAGAGAACCTTACATGCCAAAATGCACCTCTGAGATAAAACACATTGGTTGCATAATGGGGCTCAAGTTAGAATTGTCAAAACACTTTGCCTCTTCTCATTTATATATCATCAATCATGACAAAATCTGGAGCTGTCACAGTTTAAAACATTTAAAGATCATTAGATATAACTATTTATGATCACTGTCTTATTCTTTACTAGTAAGCAAGAAAATTCACCTGCTGACCATCTCTGACCTTACTTTCTAGTTTAATGAATTTTGTGCAGGACCGTTTGAAAGAATACACACTCAATAACATGAAATCGCAATTTAAAGCTCTTTGATGCTCTGAATGTCGGTATATTTGGGGTAGAATCTCTTTTGTCACTGCAAAATCAGGCATGTTAATGAACTGAAAAATACAGAGATGGTATTCTCTTTGTTTTCCTAGGTAAACATTAATGGTGAAATATCTACTGAGTTTACAGTTCTGAAACCTATGTAGGAACTCTGAAGCATCTTAGGATCTGAACTCTGCCTGTTTAATTGAACTGAATTTAAGCTTTGAGGTCTGCTCATTCCTTATAGGTATTCCTCTACCTGTCTCATACCACAGCACAGAATAGAATGAATGAAGCGTGTTTGTGAGCAGTGGAAATGTTTCATAGTCTGCAGACTCTGCTTTTTAACTTAAATTAATTGTACAAAAAGCAATGTACCTGACTATGAACAGTGTTAACTAAGAAGCAAAGAAAATTAATTGTTCAGATGAACAAACTGTCTTGACGCTTTCAGCATTTACAGAAGATAGGAAAAAAAAATGGAGGATGATAAATACCAAATTACACCTAATAACAACTTCAGTCAATGTGGCCAGGTTAATGTAGGGGGCAAAGTTTGCCACATACGAACTGTGCTCCTTCCTTACTAAAGTGACAAGCAAGTAATGTTCTATTACTGCTTCAGCTGGATCAGTAATGACTCCTCTGCCTTTTTCCTACTGTAGGTAATGGCTTACCCATGCAATTACCTTCTTTTGTCTTCACAGAGTTGAGGAAAAATTATTTCAACCTCTGTGCAGGGGGCATTTGAAACTAAAGCTATTTTTAGGGAGAAATAAATTCTTTCAAGTAAGATGCAGGAGTTGTTGCTCCTCAGGCAGCTGAGAGAAAATGAAAGGCACTTCAAGTCTTTTTAAAAGCTGGGTTCTGATGTTTAGCTTGAGATCAAAGAGAGAATGGAGAAAGGAGGGGAAGCTGAGCTTCTAGTAAGCTAGCAGTATATACAGCCTCATATAGGCATCCTTTGAAGGACTTGCCATTATAATTCTGATCTTTGAACTCTTTTTCTTATTTTATGAAGGTGAGCTGAATTTCTTTTCAGTTGTCATATTGTAAAACTAATGGCCATGCCTTAGATGGCTTGAGGAGCTTGTACTAACCTGAAAAAAAAAAAAAAAAAAAAAAAAAAAAAGAAGAACACAGCATCTGGAACTAGACTGTCGCAGTCACACTTTTGTTTGTGAGAGAAATACCAAAGTAGTTTTTAAAGATTAACATCTGAAAATAACATTCACCATTTTTTTGAAACCACAACTCAAAGTTTTGATGTCATACTCTAATTCTTTATCTCCATTGATATTACTTTAGTGTACCTATTGTGTTTGCAGTAAGCCTATTAATTTTCTTTTCAAGCTGCTTTATTTTTTTTTTAAGGGTGGTACAGTTCAAATTCAAACTTCATTTTCTTGTTGCTCTTACACATACTTGTAAGGCTGCTGCTGGCTTGTGTTAAGAATAATAACCAAAGCTAATGAGCAACCTGAAGCATTTGTAGCTAATACAGATCCTAGACAAGCATTCCTAGCCTAGGAGAATGACAAACCTTTTTCACTGTTTTTGAGATAATGCTCTGTATACCACTTATTTCTGTCACTTTGAGGAAAAGCATAGGTGATAGCATTTAGCTGAAGGGCAGTACTTGTTTTTTATAGTTATTTGCAAGCAAAGAGATTGGTTGTGTAGTTCAGAAGCAAACTGTATTGATCTTAGTTACATTGCCTTCTTATTGTTTCATACACTTATCCAATCCGATGTCACTGGGACCAGGAATCTATTAGGGCTTATAGCCTTTGCTATGAAAACATAAAAGAAATATTTTCCAATACCTTGTGGGATGCCTAATATGTGATGTTCAGACAGGAGTAGAACCAACAAAAATAAGCAGTGACTGTGTACAATATTTTCACATAGTAGAAAGAATCTTCATTAATAAAAATCTTTTTTTTTTTTTTTCTGTAGATCTTTGAGGCTTTATTAAGATGGGCAAGGAATTTATTTCCCATTATTTACAGCTTGTGAAATTGATGCTTCAGAGAGAAGCACTGCCTTGCTCCAGGGGAAAGAGGTGATTGAAGGAAGAGAAGTAGAAACATACTTATAACAGTGGTTTGTGTGCCATATAAATATTGATGTGATAAAGTCTTCCATTGTGATGATTTTTGAGCGTCTCAAATTGATATGAGATTCTTGTTATGTTACTCGGTGCTTTGTCAATAGAGAATGATAGCTTTTAATATGAAAAACAACACATTTGCAAACATATGGTAGAACCCCTGGAGAGGTTCTGATTTGGATCAAATGAGCAGAGTGATAGAGTCAGAGATGGTAGCATGAGGAATTGTTTTTCACTGAGTACGTTGAGAACAGTTTGTTTCTTCCTGGGGCAAAGAATGAGAACTTATTCACTTACTGCCTTTCCTGTTTCTTCTTTGCATGCCCATATCGCACACCACAGAAATGGCCTTATGCCAAAGTCTTCATCCCATGGAAAGATCATGTTCTTCAGCTGGGTTTTGTTGCCACTTGCACTCAAGAAGCATCGTGGAAGGTAGATGTAAAGCTGCAGCAGACAGCAAAAAGGTTGTCCCTAACCTCAGCACTGTTAATCTGCACTGCAAGCAGACTACTGAGTAAAAGCAAAAAGCACCATGAATGTCTCTGAGAAACTCAGAAGACATGTAGCCTAACTGTGGCAGCTTTCTTTAGGATCATCTGATACTTACATGGTCTGTGTCAAATGAGAAAGGAGGAGGGAGACGTTCTCCAGATCTTTGGGAAAGCACCGACATGCAGCTCTCCTCACTCTCAGATATCTTGTTTTCATAGGAGATTCTCCTTCCAGGGAAGGAAACCAGTATTGTGGAACAATGCCAAAACACCCTCACTATTACTGGTCATATCAAGAATGTGATGGGGAATACCTGTGTTTAATATGAATATAATCCTACAGGCTTCATAGCACCTGAGTYTAAGAGTTTCAGTGTCAGAGAAGTGGGAGCTGATCACAATATCCTGAACATGGGTAAGACACCTTTGTGTCAGGGATRTGCACATTGTACATGTCTGATATGCACAATGCGCATGACTGATGGTAACCCAAAACACAAATGGACTTACAGATGCAGATGCCAAGAGTGTAACAGGTATTGGTGTGTGGGTGGGTGGTTAGCTGGTAGGAGCTACGATCTGCACACATAGTYGCAGGCCTAAAATACCCTTAATCATCTCATGTAAAGGTAAAGGAATCCCCCTGACTTAGTGTGGACAAATTAAACACAATTAAAAGTTATTATTATATTGTTTGATCTGCTTCCCTTAAGCAAGGAAGGATTGAAGATGGGGAGAACCACATATGGTAGGAGAGGCCAAAACTGGACCAAAAGTCAAAATAATGACTTTACTGTGATAATTCTCAGATTATCAAGTCGGGGGAGGGAAGATCAGAAAAAGGAGCCAAAGTTTACATATTGGGCCCGTGTGCAAGATTTTGATTGCATGAAAGAAAAGGTGTATTTCACAGATTCCATAAAAGCACCTATAAAATTTCTACCTAGATTAAAATACATATACTGGATAGGTTTTCCATTTTCTGATCTTACTTTGCTTTTCAATTTCTTTTCTATGCCAAAGACGTTTGCCTAATCACAAGAATCACAGGAGAATGTAAGTATCTATCTTCAGATAGTTCAAAATAGATGAGTATGCAGATAGTAAAGGGCTCAAGCATAAATAGTAAGCAGTTTTGGAAATCTGCGGAGGAGAAAATTTTCATTTGTTCATGCTGGCCTGGAAATATATTAAACATAGACAAAATCACCAGTTGCTTAAGGAAGGAGATATCATGAGTTTATGGCCCTGGCACCTATTTGATCTGCMCCAGAGCCTGGGAAAAGAGTAGCAACTCCTATAATTGCCACTACAAGAAAAGACATCATGGTAGTCTTCTGCAGAAAGAYCTGTAGCTTGCATCAAATATTTCATCCACCCAGGGTTTTATGTTGTCCAAGGTAGTAACCCACTTCAAATGTGTATCATAATTAAGAAGATGGATGGACCAAATCCATCCTTAGTCTCATTCCAAATCAAGAGACTATCTCCTGAATGAAGAGATGTCGATCTATTTATATATATATATATATATATATATATATATCAGCTCTTATTCTGAAAATGAGAGGAAAAAAAAAGAAGACAAACTCAGCAAAATGACGCCAAATATCAACAAGCACTCAAACACCACTGTAAGTTGTTTTGTCTGTATCATATAGTCCATCATATTCCTCTCTGTCCATGCCAACAGTTCTGTGAGAAAGAAACTGCTGTGACTTTTTCTTCTAAGGAGGATCAACATTCCCCTTTAAAAGGCCTTCAGAAATTTGCAGGAGTATAGGACCAGATTGCCTGCTTTTGGCATATCTCACTATGCATATATATATGGATTCATGTAGAATTTGTGGGTAAGGCTATTCGCAGTCCATGTCTAAATAAATAAATAAAAAACCCTTGCTATGAAATTCTGAAGACYTTTTTTTCACTTTCATTAGCCTATTACATGGCACTCACTAGAGTTTCTAGAGGACTAGAAATTTCCATTTTGTGTAGAAAGAAATCAGAATGATTTAAACCAAAGAGAAAGCAGATCAATCCCTCCCTCCTCAAGCCTGAAAAGCACTGAAAAATTTTTGTGTTCTCTGTGCAGGATTCAAAAATGAGTCCCAGTAGATATAAAGCAGGCAGGAAGCACACAGAATAAGGCTTATTATTATTATTATTATTATTATTATTATTATTATTATTATTATTTCACCAAGTTCATATGTATTTTTCTGCCTGGCCTCATTTGACAAAAAATGTATATAGTAGTTGTTAGAAACATTTCAATACAAACTACCCTCAGAACTGCTAGTGGTGTCTGTTTACAAATGGTGTCTATTTACAAATAGTGTCTAATTGCAGATAGGTATAATCCCCAATACATTTTTCTTAGATAATATCTCTCTATTGTAAATACAACCAGGAAACCATTAGCAAGATTATATATGAAAAGGTGCMTTCTTATTAAAATAGCACTTGTCCAAAGAACCTTTTTTGGACATTAGTTCTTCTCTGAGAAGCATAGCAAAGACTGCAATTTTTCTCACACCGTTGCCATGCAGTTTTTAATTTAAGTGATTTTGGTCTTGCTCTTCCTGTCCTTCACCTCGTATTCTTCTTAGAGCCTGCACCTTAATATTCCAGGGATATGGGTACTAACATGATTAGGTCAATAATACGCACTTAACATGATAATTAGAGATGAACAAGCTGACTTTGGGTTTTCCCTGATCATCTCAGTTCCTCAGAATGACTTCTGATTATTTGATTRAACCTTGGGTTACAAACTACAGCTAAAATGAGATGTCAGATAGAGTTTTGGTAAAATACCTGAAATGTCCCCCTCTTTCCACAGTATATTCTCTGTAATAGTCTGTATTTCAAAGTATGTAACTTTGTAATTCCCCACTTGTTCTCTACACTAAATTATGTCCTTGTAAAATTAACTCACAAACATTCCTTTATCAGCTTTAGAGGTTAATTAATTAATTAATTAATATATTTATTCGCTTACTCCATTGCTTACCTTCCCTTCTGCCCTTTTTCTGACAAAGGCTATTATACTCACAACTGGATATATTCATATCATCATCTCTGCTCTCAGGAAAAGTAAAATGGGTTGTAGTCTGATACTCCAGGCTTGTTCAGAAGATAACACAAAAGGCTTTTTTTTTTTTTTTCTAAGAAGACATACAACATCAAAGAGCAAAGCAAGTAAACCTGCAGCTTCTTAGTTTTCTTTTTTTCAAGAAAACACTGCAATTCAGATGGTATTTAGGTTTCCTCTTCCCATATTGACAGTATCAGTTTTGGTTTTAATTGCTGATTTCTTTGTGGTAACATCAGACGAAGTCTTTGAAGGAAGRAGTCTAATGTCATCTTTGCAACTCAGTTACTGAACAGTTGATCAAAAGCTCCTCAATCTTGTCACTTAAGCTGATTAAAGCTCATTTAAAAGATGTTTTCAAAAATGTGAGAAATTTAGCTATCAGGGTGATGACTGCACTGAACGGTCAAAAATATTTTGTAATGGCTGAGGGTGGCACAAATTTTATGTGGCTATGTTGTAAACAGTGGATAGAAAACATATCTCGTACTGGAATGATACCCTCTTGTACCTATTCATTTTCTCTGTATTTTTCAAATCAATTAATCATTTTTTTTTTTTTAACTCACTGTAGCATTTCACAAGCTGAAGAATCTTGTGGACATCACTTCTACTTCATTAGCCTGCTGCCTAGGACCTTTTCTAAGAAAATTGTTATCTGACTCTTCTGACAGAGAAAATGCAAAAGCAAATCTCGCAGTTTCAGAGCATGAGAATAAACCTCTAGGTTTTTCTTTTGTGTGTCTTGTATGATGGGGGGTGGTTATTTTCCGCCTTTGAAGGACTCAGGAGAAGGGGACTGTTGACTAAAGTCTAGGGACTGTAGTACCTAACTTACAAGCTAACCTTTTAGCTTTGGCCCAGACATTTCCTCAGTTTGCTTTGGATTCCTGCAGCACAAGGCAGAGCTGAACCCATGAATGCAGAAAGCTGTACTAACAGCCTGCACACTCAACTACTCTCCTTGCAGCTACTGAAAGCTCATTTCTCTCCTTGTCTTCCTCCCTTCCCCGTGAGCATACAAAAAGTAGGAGAATTCTGTTGCTTCTCTTCATCTAACGTAAGGGCGAGGCTACAAAGATGGATAACCCCATTAAAACATTTTTTTCTTAGAGCACATAGATAATTTTTGCTCTGCTCATACATTATTAAAACCATGGAACAAGTTTCTCAGCAGGGCCAAAACAATGTAACTCTGTGGAAATCAATTAAGTTATGGGGATTTAAACAACAGAGAATTTCACCCCTCTGGACCTTGCATCTTAGTCACTAGTGTGTTTTTTTTTCAAATGTAATTATGTATGTATTTGCTTAGTATAACAGCTTACAGAAAATGTGAAGTGGTATTGCCTGACAGAAAAATTGAAGAAAAAGGAGAGGAAAAARATTGACCAACAATAATCCTTCAGTGTTTTAGTTTCCTACTTAATGATACATAATTTTAGCTTCTTTAAAAATAAATCATGGTAATGAAGCATCTGAATTATGTTTCTTTTCTTTTTTTTCATAAAATGTTTAAATATTTATAGCAAATAAGAACATTTATGTATCATATTCTGCAGCAGCCCTTCACTAACCAATAGTTTCTTGCATGTCATTTATTGCTGTAGAATTGCTACTGCCACCTATCACTGACTGAGGGGCATCATAAACATCAGACTTCAACATCATTACATTTTCTGCCTCTCAGATGGGATTTGTGGTCTGCTCCCCTGTTCTATTATTGGTTACATTTCCCTGGCTGGAAGCAGAAAAAAAAAAAAAAAAAGAAAAAAAGGAGAAGGAAAAAATGTATAAGCAATGTTTTTATTAAACCTTTCTCTTAGCTTTACACAAGCTTTCTTTTTCTTCCCTTCTGTAGTCTCCATGTATTTTTAATGATTTCTTTGTTGCTTGTAGAAAGTTGAGAGGATGAGAGAGAAGGAAAGAGAGAACACTCAGATAGAATAATTCAATTTTCTACTTTGTGAGGAGAAAAATCTGTCTCTAGGCTACATCTAAAAAAATAATAAAAAATGATGTTTTCCTTTTGTAGCTTCTAACACATTTTATTTAAAGAAAAAAGCTCTTTTTAATCTCTGCTTCCTTTTTGGAAACTGAAGTTGTGTCCCTTGCAAAATCATAGTGCTGGTGATGCACATACTTGAATTTGYAAGGAAACAGGAGAATTTTACACTGAACAGAAAATAACTCACAGGAAAACTAGTTGTGAGAAAGAAAAGTCATAGACCAGTAATGATAAGCCTGAAGTATCCCACAAAGGAAGTGGGGTAGAAGGAAAGTAGAGGGGAGAAAAAAATACCCCAACGTGTCTTTTTTCCTTGAAGATATAATTTGATAGCTTAGTAATCATATTTGCTTAATGACAGTTATTCTGTTAAATAATTGAAAGCGGTCTTTTTTTTTTTTTAATGTTAGTCAAGATAACAGAGGACATTATACATTGAGGACACAGGGATCTGTATCCTCAGACATGTTCAGGTATTAGCTTTTCGTGGGATTTTGGTGCTGAGGGAACAATGCAAACTGCAACAGTGAAGCCACTGCAGTCCCATGCCAAGTTTGGGAAGGAAGACCTGGGGATTGGCAATGCCACTTTCAGCACAGTGGATCCAAAGTGATGGAGATTTTATATCCTGAGACATACAGAATCTTAGGCAACTTTTATGCATTTTTCATGCCTGTACCCCTCGTACTTACAGGACAAAAGATATATATATATATATATATATATACATACACACACACACACACATATATATACATATCAACATATACGTATATGTCTGTGCAGGTATATCTGTATGAAGACATATTTTTATATATGTCTTTACACATATAGAAGCATACGGAAGAAAATTTCCAAGATTTTCTGCTGCATTGTTCACATGTTGGAGGAACAAGAAGACACAACATAGGATCTTTCCTGTTGTACCTACTCCTTTTTTTTTTTTTTTTTTTTTTCATAGCCTTTGGGTAAATGCACATGGTTGAGTGTACTCATCTGAAAGAGGTGACCTGGAAACTTAATCCAGTCTCCACCTATGTTCATATAGTTCTGACTTTTCAGAAGTTCATTCTGACTTTTGCAACAGGAGATGTAACTAAAATACACATTTTTAGAGGTCTTTGTACTGGTGTCCATCAAATCAGAGACAGTTCACAATGCAAAGGACTGCTGACTGAGAGGACAATCAGATGCAAATAAAGGACAACCTGTTAAATTACTGCATAAAAAACTTAGAGGACTACAGCAGTTTAAATCCTTGTGTAAACTTTTTTCCTATACTCTTCCTGGCAGGGCAATATTTGAAATACATTTCTTCCTTCTTTTTGGATGGAAATGAAAGGAAAGAAGTAATAATATTCTCTAAAAGATGCAGATTTTATATTTTGCAACTTGCTCATTGGAGTTCCACACTGTTATTTTTATTATTATTGTTATTACCATTACTAGTCACTTCCACTGAAGTAATATACGTAAAACTCAGTGTCTCAACCATTCCTTAACTGCTGAAATATGCTTTGATTATATACTTATGTCTGTTTTAGAGTGTGTGGAGAACCAAGTTCTCCAGCCAGCCAGTGGAATTTGATCTGTATATAAGCCTGGGCCTATATTTGACTTTTAGAGTAGTTATTCATTACTAACTGCTGCAGGGAGACACCTGCTCAACTGATACAGTTTAAAGAAAACTGAAGCAGTTTATTTATTTGTTAACACCACACAACACTGGTGCATGTTTCTCTTGTACCCCTGCATCTCCCATACTGCTCCTCAGCTGCTCTCCATTCCCATCCCATGGGAAGTCTCTGCACAGCCTGGGCAGAGGTCATGATTCTTGTTTACTGTTTAATCCAGCTGCTGGTTGATTCAAGCAGACTTCTTCACTGGTAATTCCTCCATGGAGTTACCAATACTTTGGGCAAACATCCCCTCAGCCTAGAAGATATTCAGGTATTTTGCTCACATGCACTTGCACTCCTGATACATCATCTTGCATCATGTTGTGGTTGTCCATGTCATGCAATGCAATCTAGAGGTGACTATATGGATTTCCCTTCTCCAGCATTATTATAACTGACCGTACCTTAAACTACTATTCCATCTTTTCCATACTTATGAGATGTGCCTAGCCATTTCAAGCAAGCTTCTGGCAATGCTGAGAGGATTGTTATGATGTGAATCACCAATATTTTGAAGAGCTGTATCACAAAATATGTTCAGGACTAGATCTGCATTATAACTTTTGCTGAAGCCTGAAAGCTAACTCTCTCCTGAAACCTGTATTTTAGTGAAAGTGATAAATGACTATTGACACTTAAAATTACTAATAATTTCCATTAGCAATGAAGGCCATTTCAAAACTCAAGCTATCTCCATGCTAATAAGGGGAAATGTTCAAGGGCTGATGCATTTAACTGCCATTATTGTTAATAAGAGTAATTCACCTGAACCCATGTATACTGAGAAGCAAAGTGTGTGTTATACATAGGAAATACCAGCTGTCCTAAAGCAAAGAATATCAATTTATTTTTATTGAGAAATAGCTGATTTGTAATACAATGCTTTCTATTTTCTGCAAAAAGCATCTGTGAGTTTTCTTTCTGCCATTTTAGTTTGTCTTAAACTGTCTTCACCGTGAGGAGAGCTACTTTTGTTCTGGACCAGAACTGTCAAATGTACTTAATATCTCAAATACAGGAGAACTTCCAGCATTATAAACTTGTGTAGTATCCATTGGTACTTGCAGGAAATTAGTGTATAAGCTATGAACAAACTAGAAGCCCCAAAACTTCTGTAAGTATTTCTTGGGCTAACATAGAACTATATATTTTAAGACAGRCTATTCCATAATTTACATTTTCCTTTTTGATTTACTCAAAAGGCAAAGGGCACATTTTAAATCTGATATCCACTGCAATCAAGAGAAAAATCCCTTCTCTTGAAATAATATAAAACAAATTTTAGAATGGAAATCTACATACCTACTGCAGACTTAAAATCCTTGATTCATTTGCTGTCCAAGTTGCTTAATGGAATTAACAAAAGTGTCAAGCAGTGGGGAAATGAGCCCCAAATTCACTGTCTGAATTGATGGGGATTATCTATTTCTTGGTCAAGGGGATATTCTAGCCTAACCTAAGGCTAATCTCCCTCTCAAACCTCTACTGTGGATGAAAGAGAAAAATCCGCCTCTGAGAGCAATTCAGAGTTGTTAAATCAGGCTTCTGCTCTGAACTGCCCTCTTGAAAGCATCTCTCTCCTCTCTGCTAACTGCAGCTGGAGCCCAGGGAGGACTGCCTCATAAAGCTAAAGTTAGCTTATGGAAATACCTGCCTCTGGATCTTACTGGCTCCCTAAAGGGCTGCACAAAAATATCTTTTTTAAAACCGGTCTTGGCAAAAGGATTCAGAATTTTTGTAAAGATTTACAATTTCCCTCAATATTATTTTGATATACTTTTTTGATAAACCCAGGATGTTGTGTAGGATTGTATGAGGGAGTGCTTCTCATGAAGAGAGCTCCTGCACTATACCAGAGGCATGTATTTTGGTTTTAGTATTTTGGATAAATATAAGCATATTGTTGCTCTGCAGTCTTAATGATTTAGCTGCCACTTTATGTAAGGGGAATAGGTTACAAATGGTAGGTAGACTTGTTGCCYACATGACTTTCAATACATGGGTCTTGGGAAGCAGGAACAATATGACAAATATGACAGTATGACAGTACCTTCTTCACTGAGTTGGGTGCTGAAAGATAGGTGTAGTAAATGCAGAAAGGAAGTAGTCTCACAAAAGTCACCTGAGGAGAATGCATAGCTGGTATAATAGGTTGAACCCACCAAAATCGGTAGTGATTCATCTGGCCTTCGTGAGGCCAAATGTCAATTTCTCCTTGACACTGGACAAATTTCTCTTCCTTCTTTGTGAAACTCTTTTTTTTYCTGAGTATRCATATAACCAAAGCACTAAAATCACAACTGTTGCACAGCAGGCAGTAATCTCCTGTTGATGGACTCTGCCCATATATCTTTATTAATTTTACTGGATGAGCCTGCCCTTTTTGATAYTATTGACCATGAACATAAAACTTTTTAATTATGATCCAGGCAATATTTTCTTCTTTCTGACACTGCAGATTCTTCCAGGTTCCATTTATTTGTAATTAGAAAGCTGGTATTTTAGAGTCTGCCAGCCAAATGAGTGCTCAGTAGTATGAATAAATACTGATATGTACATAGGAATATTTTTCCATCTGCTGAGCAAGGGGAAGATTTGGTAAAGCTCTCTCTTATAAAGAATGGCTCAGGATATTTCTGTTATGCTTAAAACAGCACCAAGAGAATGACCTACCTGATGAAAAAAATCTCCTATGGAACTGCATGTTAGTCGGAGGGCATTTCTGACTTTTTCTCAGAGAAGAAGTCTAGCTGTATACAGTAAGATAACAAGGGTAGGATAATAGGTAAAATGTTTGACAGCACTCTCTGTTGACCTAATTTTGTTACCCTTCAGAATAGTGGAAAACTCTCATTGCTTCTACCCATTAAAGGAAGAGTTAAGTCAATCAAATGTCAAGTTTGAAAATCCTATCCTTAATTTATAATATCACAAGTTAGAAAGTGATTCATTTCTTGCACTCAGTCTATTTCAGCTAGTTATTCACACCTGCCTTTGGTAACATGGTAAAGCAAAGCTAGCTAGACCAAATACAAAACACCTTCTTGGTTAAGCTGTCAGTATCAGTGATGATTCAGCTGCTATTTCAGGATACTCTATTTAGCAATATAAGTTGTTCACAATTTGATGTGGTTTTTTTTTCTACTCTGCAGACTTCGGCCGATTAAATTTTTTAAGATATCTTAAAACACTAGTTGGTTTGTAGTACTATTCAACTATTGCAGATATGATGTCCTTAACATATCATAGCTTTTAATGTGTTGAAAGTTTCAATTATTCTTCAGTTAATATTTAACTGTCATGCTACAAGAGACCTGGAGAGTTTATCCAAATAAAATTCTCAAGTATATCAAAACTCAGAAGATGCCAAAGGAATTGGCTAGTCTTATAATCAAAAGATCTTTGAAACTCATTAACTTTCTGCTTGATAGGAAGTATAGCAGTAATGGCATTCCTAATGATCTATTATTACTTCCAGTATCCTAACTGGATAAGGGAAAGGTTAAGGCACAACAGCGTATAAAAAGAAAAGAGTTTCTAATGTTAAAACATTGCCTTTGTCTGACTTCTTGGAAAAGAATTTCTTATTTCCTAATGTTTCTCTAACCTCAAAATTCTGCTGTGAGTACATCTTAGTGAATTTTTTTGTTTGAGTGTCCAGTTTTTTTTTTTTTTTTTTTTTTTTTTGATAGGATATTGCAAATTCTGCTATTCAAACCACAGGCTCACAATGATAATTTATTATCACATGATTTTTCTCTACATCCTGCTCTGGTTCATTGAAATGTATGCATATCTTCTACATCAACAGAAAGATCTATTGTATAATAATTCTGTTTTCAGTGAATCATCAATGATTTAAAAAAATTATGGAGGGTAAAGTTTTCTCTCTTTTTTTTTTTTGACTTATATATTGGATTCCTGCATCTGAGATGTATCTGAAATGGAGTGGAAGCCTCATCTTTTCATCAACAGTCTTTTTTAATACCCCTTGCTGTATTCTTATAAACTACTTGAATTGCTATTCTTACAATCCCTAATTATGTATTTGGGATAGCTAAATCTAGTCACTCCATTGGATACACTTTATTATTTTAACCAAGTGCAATTGAATGGAAGTGTTTGTGTTAAGGTATCACCTATTTAGTAAATAGGTCATGTCAGCAGCATATAGTTCGACTTATCAATGTGGGCCAAGCATAACAGCTTCCTACTGGTGTGTAAATGCTAAAGCAAAGCCAAGGGAGTTTACTTTCAAAGCAAGAGACACTAATCCCACAGTGACAGTATTCCAAAGTCAATTCCATTGACTTTATTTCTGTTATACTATAGCATGTCTGCATGGGTGGATATAGACAACTTTACCTCTAGTCGGCCACTTCCCAGAGCTGGATGGATGCAAGCCAGCTTGGGCCTGTAAATTATAGCTGGTAGTGGTTATTTTTGTGGTTATTATCGAAGTATGTGATGTCTGACTCTGTGTTAGTACACTTCTGTGGCTTCCACAGACTGAGTTCAACTGGTCATGAGCATGAACAGCCCAGGCTCATGTCTTAATCCATCTTCATAGTCACACCTTGAATAGCTGGAAGACTCCAATCTTCTCAAAGGCTGTAGGTGCAAAAGTTTGACAGTTTGCACCCTTTGTCACTCTTCATATTATTCTGTTTTGCTCAGATAGCAGGCCAGTGTTCCAATTTGCTTTAAAAAAAAGCAGTCAGGGAAGACTGCTAGTGTCACTGTGCTTTTATATATGTGTGTATATGTATATATATAGTTATATACATGCATATATAGCAACTTGGAGCATCAGCTGTGGGTTAACACTTTTTAGGAGTAAAGCAGAAGTTCCTTGCTAAACAGAAATCTAACAAATTTGAAGTTCTTGTGATGATGAATGAGTACAGCTCCAGTCTAAACAGCCGACCCAGGTATGATTTGAATTCTATCTATGCTCTGTGTATTTCTGTAAACAAAAGTGCTTTAATATGTCAAAGTTTTTCTCTTATCAAAAAGCTGTTTTGCTGCATGGTGGAATATGAGCTGATTAAGCTTGGTTTTAGTTTCATTTAATTTTGATAGAAGTAGATAAATTACATCTAGACTAGATTTTATTTAGTAAAACCCAACTATTGTGAGTAAAAGGAATATGGGGCAATGAGTCATTGCATTTACTGCTGAACAAAAATCTCATCATGCAGTTTGATGTAAAAATCACTGCTTGCCTCCTAGTCAAGACATAAAAAGGCTACCATACCATTTAAGGCACATCACAAGCGAAAAAGACAATTTTGTTCAGGAAATCTATAAAAGAGAACTCTTTTCTTTCTATATGTTTTCCACTAATGAAAACTTTAGAGCACATCAAAATCAAATACTTGAAATTCTAAATTAGAAAGAGAGAGAGTTCATGCTGATTGTTGCCTRCAGAAAATTTTCCAGGCTGTATTTTGACGTTCTAAATATAAAATACACCACATGAGAAACATTTGATTCATTCTAAAATCTATGATGAATGTTCACCAGGAACCACAGACTGTTACCTCATCTCAAGTGGAATCAAATTGAAGCTTTCTCAGAGAATGTGGAGCTAGAGCTTTGAAGTTCAGTATTACTCTAACTTCTTTACATCTTTAACCTTTCCAGAACCAATAAAACAATCTTGTTTTCAGTATGAGTGAGAAATGACCATTGAGAGCTACACAGAGAGCTTGTGACCGCAGAAATATAATTGTTAGAAACCACTGGTAGTGGATTGATAGCAATGCCACTTAGCCCTTTTCCATTTCCTGGAGAGTCCTTTATTCTGACTATGGTCTTTGTAGATCTCTCTCTCTYTCTCTCTCTTTTTTTTTTTTTTTTGGAATCGGAATTTCAGATTTCAAAGGTCTGCTGCTGAATGTAGAAAGTATTACAGATGAAAGAGCAGATRCAAAAGTCCATAGACTTATTTACGGGCCACATGGCAGGTAAACACACACATAAACTGATAGTATATTGAATATTTCCTAGCACAAAGATAATTAGATTGGAATCCCAAAGTGAATGAGCTTCTCCTAAGTATCCAGAATGTCCTCTGATGTGATGTCTGAATCACAGACAACAAATGAGAAGCAAAAACAGCATGTTATTATGGCATGTTTTTGAAGCAATGTAATTTGACACTCATTATTAACTACTAAACCTATTAATATTTTCTCACACATCTATTCTATTAGAAACTTCTTTATTATTATTTTCTGGTTATATTTTATTTTTATGGAACCTCTCTTCCTTTTACATAAATAAGAAGATAGGAATTCCAATTACAAAAGTCAAGTTAGTATTGGTTGCCTTTGAACTACAACTTTCTACTATAAATTGTTGCTGATAAATTAACTGTAGATAGGCAAGATTGCAGACATTTTTACAAGGCTTAGTTTTCGAGCTGTTTACTAGATAGACAACAACATATTGCAAGTTCTGCCCACATGTAAGATAGCATGCACTGAGGCATAATGATAAGCAGATGGCATTATTTGCAGTGGAAGTAATAGCCAACAGAAGCATTGCTGTCTACATTATTTTACAAAAGCTTTTGTATTATGCTGTGCTAATGTGTGGAAGATTGTGGGCTCTCCTTTTATGCTGTGCTAATGTGTGGAAGATTGTGAGCTTTCCCTGTGCAAGGCATAGGTATCAGTAGCAACTGGCAAGAGAGCTGACAGTGATAAGTAAACAGAGAGTAGTTATTTGGAAGTAGGTGGTATTTAAAAACAACGCAACCACAGCAATCACAATCAAAACACAAAATGAGACAAGACAAATGCTAGTGAAATAATCCAGGAAATAGAGGTGAGAGGAAACTGGATGTTGTTTCTGTCATTAAGAATGATGTTTCTGAATGTCCTTATACRTATATGTCATTCAGAAAATCTGAAGCTTCTACCTTTTATTACCTATAATACTGTCTAATTTACCACTGCCATCTGCCTGACAATTACTGCTGTAAGTCGTGCATCCAAGGCAGATTATTTCTGAGAAAAACATGACTGCACGGTGAGATGGAATTTGTAGGGAGATTCCCAAGCTAGCAGAGACCCAGTTACATATTTTACATATGCATTTAGACACACAAACACAGAAATGCACGGATAGACAATGTAGAAAATGCAAAAATTAATTGGTGTTTCATTTTGCTAGAACTTTTCTAGGTTAGTGCAATGTTCCCCTTCTTGAGACCAACATAAAGCTCTTTGTGTTTAAAAAAACAGTGAAGATTAACCTATAGTGTTATTAAAATTATTTCCTTTGGAAAAATATGAACTTGGAATTATAATTTCTTCTTAATTATGCCCTCATTACCTTGTGCACTCAGGGCTAGACTGTAACTTTTTTAGAGTTGTTGACACACTGGAAGAGGTGGTACAGAAGGGACTTACATCTGTGGGAGGCCCTAAAGGCATTCAGCTTCCAAAGGCACAGAGGACTATATGCAACAGTGGCAATTCTACCTGCTGGAAAACTGTAGCATGTCCTCCCTCTGGCATTGGCATTGGCTACAAACATCTGATATGGAAAGAGGATGGGCAGTGAACACATCAGAGACCCTTCCCGCTGTACTGCAAAGCACAGCAGACAGGTTTTCTTTCTTGTTGTCTTTGTGTTGAAGGATAGGATATTGCATGACTGTAGGTTCTTACAGGAGGAAAAGTTCAGGCACTGTAAATTTGCTGCAAAGACTAGTAAGAGGGTAGTACACCAGAGCTGAGAAGCTTGTGAATGTGCTACCTACAGCTGTGCTCCATAGCAGAAACAATGAGAGGAGAACTACTATGTTCTCAGGAACTGAAACTTTGGGAATGAAAGGAATGAATGCACATCCAATCAAAGGAAAATACAATTATATTGGAATCAGTTACGGGAAAGGGCTTTATAATAAGGGGTTCTACCCCTTATGGTGAAAACCAAATGGTAATAATAATCATGATGAAAAAAATGAGTACTTTATTGATTACTGACCTCCTCTATTGGACATTGCTTCAGGGATTCTGTCATTCAAATGTGATAACCTTCCAAGAAGACTATCTCAAAGTCATTCAATACTATCATTTATTTATGTAATGTCAAGACATGTTAGAATATAGGTCAGGCACAGACAACACTCTGCTCATTCTAGGGTGCAGCATTTGCATCAAAGAATTTATAATCTAAGCAGATTAAAAAGTTATGAAATGGAAAAATGAATCCCTATCAACTTATTTTATGTGTGAGAAACTGAGCCTTTGAGAAAAATCTTGAATTTTTAGATTTCTATGGATTTGGACTAGAAAATGGAAACACATAGATGCATGTCTCCAAAGTCACATGCAAAACTCACTACCATTGGAAATAATAGCAATATGACCCTTAAATATATTTGCTCCCATGAGTTATTCAAGAAATAAAGGGCAACTAGGATCTACAAATGATTTAGCCACAAGAATAAGTTTACTCTCAGAGGTTCAATTTATACCACTGTTACTGCAAAATGGTGGGCATAAAAAAAAAAAAAGGAGCTCTAAACTGGTTGCACCGAATACTCTTATCTAGTTAGCCATGTCAGCATGGACATTAGCCAAAATGGCATTTAGCTCTTCATGTTGATCCTTTGTGCTGCTAAAGCTAGACTTCTAGCTGAGCTAGGTAGTGTGAAACTAGCTTGACTATGTATAGTGCACACATCTGTCACAATTTCAGGAGACATAATCTAAGCCCTGTGAGAAGGAAAGCATAGTCAGTTAAAAACGTTATGCTACAATGAAAGACTAGCAAAGGACCTTAGGAAACTCTTGTAGTTGTTCACATCCCCTACACTTATAAGTATTATCTATGTCTACAGGAACTGAACAGCTGCAATCATAAAACGGCTCTAACAGGAAGAGAAGAGGATGGTTCTGTTGTATCCAGAAGAAAAAAGAAATCAATGAGGAAAAAAAAAGCAATTGAAAAATACAAAATCTGTACCCATTAGGTCTCCAATATATAGCCTTTTGAAATGTCAAAGAGCATTTTAAGTGGTATATTATTATTATTATTATTATTATTATTATTATTATTATTATTATTATTAGAGTAGATATGCTGCTTAATGGTACAGAAACAATCAAAAAAAGCCAAAAGACAATATGAAAAGAAAGGTTCCCTTTAAAGTCCATAAGTAATATGTTATAAATATGAGGTACTCTCTATTTTCATAAAGAATGATGTGCACCTTTAGTGAGCTGAGCCTTCCTCATTAAATCAAGCCTTTCTGTTATGCTGAACTTGAAATCAATGAGGATGCCTCACTGTAAACAAGGGAACAATTCAACCCATGAGCGCAATTAAGTTTGTCTTAGTTTCAAGTTAAATGAGTATGTGTGAAAATCTTCTGCGCACCGGGCTTCAAATTACAGTACATCTGTTTCTTTCACCCAGCTTACACAGTTCCGTGTGGCAAAGTATTAACTAATAAACAAACAACAATGTTTTTCAACACCTGTTAAGCTTTCATGCAATGAAAAAGCAAAATGCTATTTTTAACATGTTAGCAGCTAGCTACTTATCTACATAGTGTGTGACACTAAATCAAATGAAAATAGAGTCTCTTACCTCCAATACGTATCTAGATGTGTCAAAATAAGAAATCCACTGCAGTGAAGATAAAACCTTTATCTTGCAATTAAGAAAAGGAATTAATTAAGGAGTTTATCTGCATATATGATGGCACATACAACAGTAAGTCAGAACAGGGAATTAACACACATTCCTAAACAGCATTATTGTTTTAGTTCCTGACAGCTTTTCTCGCTTAATATCTAATGGTGATGTCCAGAAGATCCTTGGTTATCTGTGTTTTTTTCAACAGTTCTCATGACTTTCATAGACCAAGGTTGTATCTTTCAATTTTCATTGCAGTGTCTCTTACTGTCATAAGTGGAAAATGAATTGAAATATTCTTTATAGAAGTATGCGGGTTAATACTGGCTGAAAGATGATAAACAAAAGATTATGATAGTGACTAGGGGAAAAATATCTAGTAGGGTAATGAAGGATGCAGTTTCAGGACTGTTCCTGTTTAACATCTTCATTAGCAATCTGGAAGAAAGAATAAGCAGCATGTTAATGAAATTCACAAATGATTCTAAATTAGAAAGAGGCACAAATACGAGTGAGGACAGAAACATAATGCAAAGTCCCTAGAGAGAAACATGAGTAGGAAATAATAGAATGTGCCACCACTTGGAGAAATGCACACCAGTGTATTCATGCTAGAGCCGCGTGAACCGATGTGAGGAAAAAGCCACAGAAGTGCTAACACTGGAAGAGAGTTAGTGAGCCACATATTAGATATGAGTTGCAATGTGGTATGGTGACAATAAAAGCCAATATACTCTGGACTGTGTACGCAAAGGCATAAAGTCATGGATCAAAGAGGCAATAGTTCCTCTAAATAGCTCTGTACTTACTGAAAACAGAATTCTCTGTTATGAGAAAAGAAGTGCACTGATACTGGAGACTCCTAAGTCAACTGAGCTGTGCTGGCTTGCAGTGTTAGTTTTTTTATCTATAAAATTCTGCAAGAAATAATGAAAAATGAATGGTTTATAAATGCATGAGTGAAACAGAAGAAGTGTTAAAGACAGGAAAAATAATTGGCTGTACTCTGAAGAATTGTTTGAAGCTTTGTTCAGACCAAACTAATTTTCTTCCTTAATGTAAGATCATAAATTTATCTTCCCCTCCCATCACACACACACATAGGAAAATGTATTTATATTGCATTTTATATAGGTACGTATATAAAAACAAAAGTAAAACTTGAGATCAATATAATTCCTTATAAGGTAACAAACATGTCTGGAACTAGTTGGAAATTTTTGTGTGTGTGTTTTTTTTTCCGAAAAAGATTATAAGGTAAATAGACATAAGAGAAGGAACAGAAAGAAAGGTTAAACTATCTCCTAATTTTTCTGATTTTTCAACAGACAATGGACTTTAAGTCCACATGGAAATCCWTATTTGGTACTTATTTTATCCTAACTAAGTCTTGAGAATTTCATATGGGGATTATCTTTTGAAGAAAATGTTTCTTTTTTTTTTTTGGCAAAGTAGAGGGATACAAGGAGAGGGAAGAAAACTGTGCTACTGCAAAAATCCATTTGGCATTTGTATTTAATACTGCATGCATGCTAATTCTACCAACCTTTACTACCTCTCACAGAGAATATTGTAAAACAGAAAAAAAAGAAAAAATCCTTATCTCTTCTCTGATCTGGACAGTGATACTTTTTCTATAAGAGGAATTGAATTGATTAGAACTCTTAAGCCTGTAAAAAATGAGATGGTATGGCTAAGTTATTTATTAATATGCATGCTCATATATATTTTCATCAACATGAATAATATGAAAGAGTGAATAATCACTCTCTATTCATTTTCTTTTCATGATACAAGAACACAAAAGTAGAAAAAGGAAGATCAGCCAGCTGGTGTAAAACAGAAAGATATACTTTTCCATACTGTGTATAATTAAACCCTGACACTCATTACCACAGGATGGGTACAAAAGGGATCAGAGACATTCCTGGAAGATAAATGTATATAGGGGCGCTAAAATTAAAGTTTCACAATCTCTGGCTCTGAATATCCATAATCTGCAGTTTACCAGAAACTGGAACTATATATCAAATGAAAAAGAAAAACAAAAGAAAACAAAAAAGGAAGGAGTGGGTAACTCTGTGCATATTTACTTTCTTATTCTCTTCCATAGGTGGGGCCAAATGCATCACTTAACTGGCTTACTACCATTAGATTTACCAAATGGAGTCATTTTTTAAAGAAAAGGGCAACAGGAGAAATTTCTSAATATAGAAAAGAAATAGTGATTTGGAAAACAGCAGAACTAGAAATTATGAATGAGTAAAACAAAATAGTAACCTTGGTGTGTGGAAAAAAGCTTTTGTAGCACGAATGGTTAAAAAAAATCTGAGGGAAATGGTAGTATTAAAAGTTATCTTGCCAACTGCTATTTCGTCATCAGACTGCATATTATGGTGTATATACTAAGGTCTATGGCACTGAACAATTGAGAAACAGTTCAATGCTTTGGAAAATAGCCTAAATTCCAAAGCACTTTAAAATATTTACCCTCCGAAGAGGTACCTCCACAGCAGGACTATTGTATATAGCTTAGTTTTTAATGAAAAGTATGTGATCAACTGATCAACTGTATTTGTGAGTTTTAAAGGTGCTGTATTATGAAATATTTGTTAAATACACACCAGGTTTAATCTGGGATAAAATTAAGCATTATTTAACTGGTGATGTAGTGCTGGGCCATACTGGGAATAGAGTGATGGGAGGCCCCTTTCCTGGCAAAGGTAAAATCCAGAGGATGTTCTTGGGTGTGCATTGACAACTATATCTTACTGCAATCTGCTTCATTTATGCAATTGTCTAGATTTTCTGTCTGGGCTAGTAGCACCTTGCAGTGGTGGAAAAGTAGCAAAGATTGAAGATAAGAAATGGTCCACAACCATTTGTTCAGGTCCTCTTGCCCTCCCACCATTCCACAACTGCTAAATGTCTTGTTGGAAATTTCCCTTTGATAAGCTAAATATCTATTTTAGTTAAGTAGTACTTTATATTTTACTTTGTCAGGTGAGGAGAATAATTTTAAGCTCAAAGACTTATAACACAAGTAACTGGCATTTTAAAGACTGTTTTTATGCACAATCTGCTCTGTGTGGCAAGTGGGATTCCAGAGGGAAAATCAAGAAAGATATCATAACCCATAGAATGCTCAAAAATAAAAAGTTAGACAGATTATTAGTACTTAAAACCATTTTATTTATTGTTTAGCTCTATGACTTGTGAAAACCAAAAATATTTGGCAAAATATTTCTTTTCTTTGAGAGGATAAACTCTTCTTCTTTTAAGTAAGCAAGTTAGAATTTCATTGTATAAAATAATATATCAGTTTCTTCTTTTAAATGCCCTACCCCATATACCTGAGAGCCAGCAGAATTAAGGGCTCGATGAGAAAGATTCTTGCTCCAGCAGCTTTAATGCATTTCCCTAGGAACCTGAGGTAATTTTGTTTATTGCTCCTATAAAGGATGAAGAATAGTATCTGTGAGAAGTGTCAGCAGTCATTTTGTTATCAGATTTGCTGCAGCCTCCTGAGAGGTTGTGTCCTTTCATGTACGTCCACAGATCTTCCTTCTGAAAGAATTTTGCTCCTTGGTCTCAGTGTTTATTTCAGACTATAAGTATGTGGTGTCTAGGGAGAGCAAGTCAATTTGATCTTAATGCCCTGAATAGATTCACATGAACTTTGGCTGGGCATTGGCATGGGTCACATATACCCAGTGATCATGGCAGGAGTCAGAGTCAGTAAAAGAGCATGTAGATCACAGAAATCATGCATAAGGATATTAGGAAACAATGTGAATGTATCTCTTTATATGTACATATTTAGCTGTAGATCAAACTGAACTGTATTAAACATTTTCAATAATTATATTCATTTTTTTTGAATATTGATAGAAGTTTAATGCCAATAGCAAATCAGTTTTAACAGTTCATTGAAACTTTATTAAAAATGTGCCATGGGGACCTGCTCTGCTCTTCTAYTCCATTGTCATTTCCCTACCATTTCTTGCCTAAGTCTCACTGCTGTCATCTTATATTCAGTTCCTCTGCTCCAGCTGACTGACTCCACTCTCTAGGCTGTATTTGATTTATGTGTGGCTACGCCATGCATGCTCCCTTGAATTAGATCAACTTACTACTCCAGTGATAAAGAAATTTCATCCAGTTGTTGATTATTTTCATCTTTCCTATATGAAAAGAACTTTTCTTGGCAACAGTTTTTGGCACAAGCTTGGCTTTGGATAGCAGATACTGGTTTCTTAAGTTTCCTGTAATGTCTACATAAACTTTCCCCATTCTGTCTCCACTGAAATATGGAACAGAAGATGGACGTATCTATATACTTCACATTTTTCACTGCACTGTGACTACTGTACTAGGGTACCACTATGACTATAGCAATAATCGCTACTATTTTAAACATAAAATCTGCACACACATATTATTTGCATGTCCCAAGTTAACAGATAGACAGGAAAAAAAAAAGCCCTCTGGGAATTATTACTGGAACACATGGAACACAGAAGATCAAATTCTTTCTGTATTAATTATATGTCTGTTGGTTTCACTTCTGACATCTGAGGTTTCACTAAAATTTCTTGGCATTCTGCATAACTCCTGAAGTATCACAAGTGCAACACATCAACACATGGTCCTTGCACAGGAAGATTCAATTGGTGTTGAACTACACATACTTGGGTACAGATTTGTGACTACATAAAGCTGTGAATCTAATTCTCATTTACAGTTAAAACGTTTTAATCTGCTCTAGAAACTTAAAGGCTGATATAATGCTGGCTTATTTCAGGAGTGTTTTTATATTACACCAGTTGTGTAAAGTAGCAAATTTGTAAATGAAAACCACGTCTTGGATATTGAACTACTCATCAAGGTGCAATACAGTAGTTAGATGTTTCTTTATATCACTCTAGTGTACACATATTTAGGATCCTTTAGTGTCATGGGAAATTATGCATAACCGGCAATGAGAAGATTGATAAATACAAGTATTAGAAACACATTGCCTTGAAGTGTTACATGTGGCTTGGAAATTTACAGTTTACAGCATGTGTAAAATAGTGAATTTGCCTTTAGATACTTATCACTAAGAATAAAGTCATGCATAGACAAAGAATAAAGTTTTCAAACATTTCATCTCCTCTAAAGGGAAGATGTGAGAATATCTCTGAATTTTTAAAAAGGCTCCCTGCCAGGAAGCAGACGTACCAAAGTGTTCAGACAAAAGCATCCTATAGCTACGTGTTGTAAGTCTGTAAGTAAAGAAGCGCAAACATACCATTGCTGAAATAGAAATGTATAATATTGATAAATAATATGTACATTATTAATATGTAGTTGCATTCTACCAGTTGTCAGTCTCAGAACTGTGGAGAAAAAAGGAAAATAGATTATTCTGAATTTTCTCCAGATATATTTAATATTTCTTGAGGTTTCATAATATTTCAGTTAAAAAAATAGTGCAATGAGTTTTCTGTTTGAGTACATCGAGATTATTATTCTTTATCAACTGCACTTGAATCAGCAGAAGATTATGCTTCAGGGTTCTTATAAAGGACAAAAGCAGACATTATACTGACTTCAAAGTTCTTTAGGCATGTGCTTAGAGATAAGCAAATCTGTACCTTGAACAGAGAAGCATATTATTTTCCCCAAAAATCAAATTAATTATTTCAAACCAATGAGGTGATTTAACAGCACAGCAATCTATTTCCTGCTGTGAATATACAGTTTAATGGTACTTAACATAGCACACTCACACAGTTAAATAAATTGTAATATGATTGATTATGTGACACTGAAAATTTTATATCTCAACAAAAAGTTAAGATCTCTGCAAAGAGATATGGTCATGTGACTCTCTGATAACACTGTATAATACTACTAATATGAAAGGACATAACAGCTCATCCTGACATGTCTGTGTAATAAGGTTCCTTACTGTATATAACTATATATAGTGCATAGAGACAAAATTATTTCTCCAAGAGACAATGATGGAAAAGGACTCTTTGCTTTCATTTACACAGCTTCAGAGTTCAGTTTACAAATATCTCATCTCTTCCAGAAAGGAATGTGTATTTCCTCCATTTGTAATATTACAGTGTTACAAAAAAACAATCATTTTCAGGTTTTAGAGTCAACCTCTGTTTGTTATTACATACTTCAGAAATATCCTGCTCATCCTCTTCAAAYAGGAGAAAATAGTAGAAAAATCCTTTAGGAGGAATCCTCTGGGCAACATCCTCTTCTATAGCCTATTTGACTAAATTCTCTTTTCAACCAGAAAAATGCATCTTACTGTGATTCCATTGCCCACACGTGGGTATGCAGTATTCAGATTAGTATATGGGGAAAATGTCAAATTCATCATCTAATTGTTTTTTTTTTCCAAATGATGAGAAAAGAAATAAGCAATAACTTTGCAGAAGGCGCAGCTGGTGCAGAGTGAATGTGAGGCACTTACTTCAGAAGACAAAACCCCTAAGTGTGGATAGCAAATATATTAAGCAGGAATTGAAATAAGATTGGGATATACTCATTATGTTCAGATAAGAAATGAGTAAAGCTACCATATTTTAAAGGCACGAGGGGCCTGACAAGAGTGGCAATGAGAGATTATAATTCACTCAGTGAATATAAGGAAGCAGATTCTGGTGCCCAGGCTAATGTGAAAGAGTGGATACAGAGCACAACTGGAAAGTCTTGTCACCAGATATTTGTGTGGAAAAAGGCACAACAGGAAAGTAGGGTCTCACAAGCCACTTCCTTACCGGTTTTTGTGGCTGAGCACAGCTGGAATGGCAGAGGCATTGGCTCAGCTGCTGTCATGAGCTTGGCAATATGACATAACCATGTTTTGGGGAGGCTGTTGTGTGCTGGCCTAGTTGACTGACTTTCCAGGGCAGTTGGGAGAGGTGGAGGAAGGTGTAAACCTTTTATCTCTCTGGCTGCTTTGGGCCAGTACAATGACCTTCTGCCCGGATGCTGGGCAGATGGCAATTTCATGGCTTTAATGCTTACAGAAATATTGGATGAAATCTTGGAGATGGGCCTGATGTCTTCCTATTGCTCCAGTGGCACAAATTGCCTGAAAGAGCAAGCAACTAAAGGTGTTTTTTTTTTTTTTCTCTCCTAATGCGATAGAAAAGCCCAGGCTATGTATCTGTGGGAGATACCCACACATGAAAACTCAGCACTGTGCTTGTAATTCTGACAGAAGTTATCTATGAAGTATAGCTAGATGAACATTAATCTTATTAAATAAAAGTATAATATGGTAATGTGGAAGATTTATGGTAAAAAAGAAACCTAGAAAATTAAAAGCACAAAAGACAAAAGGAAAAATCAATATAGATTCCTAATGTTTTTTATTAATGTTAGTACTTGATGATTCTCAGATGCTGCAAACTTAGCATTACTTACTGACTTAGGTCAGTAAAAGTAGCAATATTGCATTCCTTATAGCTGACTGAGGTAGTTTGACTGGATATAGTTATTCCTCTGAATACATGTAAGCTGGATGAGGGCCCAATCTGTACTAAAATCATTAAGACGACCACTGTAAACAGCAAAACTGCTATAGGCAAAGAAGAACATCTCTCATACACAATAATTAATATCAGAAACATGAAGTGGAACAGATTGAATTTTCTGTAGTACAACTCCATAGAGAATTAAAATCCCTTAGAGATAACTTTGAATGGTAGGATCCTTAAAGACAAATTTCAGTTCATAACAGAAAATCTTTTTAATAGGAAAATGCTACTATGAGATATCACATGATAGCATCTGATGTATCACAATAGGAAATGAATTAAGTGATGTTTAATTAATTACAAGCATGACAGATGATAATAATATCTGTAATCAAAAGCGATTACACTGCACCAGATCAAATAACATATTGAAAATATATATTTGAAAAACTAATACTGTTTAATGTGCATCATTTTATTTATCTGCTAAATAGGGCAACATAAAGTGACTGATGAAACACTCAAGGTGTTTTTTTTTTTTTTTTTGGTGAGCTATTAGGAAATTTGGACAAGTTTTAAAGAAGTATAAGCCTGTTTTCTGAGTTTAAGCTTTCATTATATTACTGACATCCTTAGCTATTCTTTTATTTCTCAAGTTATTTTATGGTATAAGTCTGTTCTTCCTTAGGGCAAAGGAATTTTGTATATTTGCTTTTAAGTTGTAGATAAAACTATTTCTATGCAATTTAACCATACAGGGAAAACACAATATGTTTGACTAAAATTTTACATACACTACAAGCACAGAATAATAAGTTTAGCTCTGTAGTTTTCACAGGGAAAGTTTATAGGTTTTGGCAGATATGTAATCTATATTATTTTGGTATTTCTTGGAATCTTTCCACTTCCATTTTGGTGATAGTCTTCCTTTAGTACTTCACCAAAAGTAGCTACATAAACAGATAAGGATGACTTCCAATTAATCAGGCCTGAGTAAATCCTTAAAACTATCCAAAAGCACTGTAATCATCTCTTTCCTCTTCATATTTTCTTAAAAAGATCTAGGTAATTAGATGGGAAAAGCATTTGGCACCTACATAGATGAGGTCTGCTTACACAGTGTCAAATTGTGCATCCCGAGAGAACGTTTAAAATCACTCTTCAAAAATTTAGGTCAGCATCTAATTAGAGCTCCAAGTTACCCAAGAGTATCAAGTCGAGCTGCACAACATTTGATCCATTCAGTGACAGTTTAGTGATCAAGATATTTTTATGAACTTTCAAACACCTGTCTGTGAAAATAGTAGAGAAAATACATTTATAAAAATCACAGAGACTTTCATTTTCTTTTTCTTTCTTTGTATGTTTACAGCAGACACACCTTTTTTTTTACCAACTATATTTACTAAATATAGAGTAAATTTTCTGATCCAAATGCTTTCATGCCAAAGTACAAACTTGTCACAGTACACTTGAAGTGTGAAAATGTGAATGAGAAATATTAAAGAGCAAACTACTTCTCTATCCATATTTCTGCCTAGAATTCACAGTGCTGAGAGAAAAAAAAAAGAAAGAAATTCTCTTTCAAACTCCTGAGATATATCCAGCTTTTGTTTGGCTGGAGAAGGAAAAGCTGAGGCATTGTTTTATCTGAGTGCCGCTCCTGAGAACTGTGGGCTCTGGGTATTGTCATGCCTGGAAGACAGCTCATTGCGGAAAGGCTCAGGTCTCCCACAGAGGGAAGCTGTCCTCTAAGTTCAGAGAAACTGAGAAAAGCTGACTGGCCACCTACTGAGTAATTCCTCTGTAGTGACCCTGCCTCAAGTATTTACTCAGAGCATAAAGTTGGCATATGGTTAGATGAACTTGGCAGCATAAACCCTTACTTTAATCCTACCTGGGATTTCTGTGGAGACCAAAGCAGTGCTGCCAACTCAGTCTAACAGGCATGTATTACTAAAGAGCAATATGAGACATTTAATTTCTGCTTCTCTGTTGTATGATCTTGGACAGCTCTTATGTTCCATTTCCTAGTACTCCAAGAAAGGAAAGCAGTGATACTGATATTCTCATCAAGTCACTGAAAAATTATCAATGAGAAGTGCAGTAGAAGTATTTCTACGATCAGAAAGACGGAGTTGTTTTTTCTAAAAATATGTTCATTGGAATAGATTTTCACTCACTTGTGTTTGATAAGAGGCAAATACCATAGTGAGTTTTATCTCATTATGATGCAGTCATGGCATCTCTCAAGTTTAACTCTAATTAGATTTTAACTTCCACATTATCATCTTCTCAGTGTGGGTGCCAGTAGAACTTCTCAGCCTTCTATTAGCTATCAGTATCAACAGTATTGGTAGAGGTGAGCTGTCGATTAAGTATTTATAACCTTCTGCAAACAGTGGCTGAATATGCAAACCAGTTTAAAAACTTTTGGAGACACATATGCACTCTGTAACATCTCAGAAAGCCTCATATTCATAAGGAACCAGGCAAAATAGAATACAAACACGAATACAGTACAATCCTCCTTATTTAGCCCTTCCTGGATCCAAGGTAAAGGCTGTCTGTACAAATCAATTGATCTTATTTCACTTTAGATATTATGTTAGTGCTCATTACTGTAATAGAAAGTTCTGAACTGACTGACTCCAATCTACGTTGTGTATTGCAGAGTAGAAACTTGCTGCTATTTGCAACTTGCCATATCTTCCTGACCTTGTAGATTTTCCATTCTTGGATCCTAGATACATACATTATGTAACTGGGTCAGTGTCACATACTTTGTCACATACTTCAGCCCATACTTTAGTTCAGAAAGATGAACTTTCTGTACATCCTTGTTCCTGTTGTAGAAAGCCTTTTACACCCACACTTAATCCAGGTTAAAGCATCTTTATTTGGACTTGAAGTTCTGGAGATAGAGTCTGGTGGATTTCTGTAATGAGTAGATATAAAAGCAATCAACATTTTCTTTAGTATAATGCTTGAGATAAAAATAAAATGAAGGCTACTTTTAGGCCAGTTACATTTGCATTGTGCTAGACAACTCCTTGTTCAATAGGTGAACACAGTCTCAGTGGACGCCTTTGGGTTGCCTTCCCAAGGATGCTGCTGATAGTRTAACTGGATAAAGTAGGTTCAGAACTTTTAAAAACTCCTATATTTATATRGTCTTTATATGTCTCTGAATTCTCCATTCTCCAGAGTAATTTCAGAATTATTATACACACACATATACACATATGCATAATGTACTTTATAACATATTACATATCTATATACGATTAATGGAAAGGACTCATCTCTTTTTACTCAGTGTCTCATTTCTCCCAGTAGCTTAAATCTTTCACGAACACCTTCCATTACATTAGTGCCGTTAGATCTGATAAGAAAGTCTGTTTCTTACATATTTGAGGACTCTGTCTTTGCATAAATCATAATATGGACTGCTCAGATGAACTTTGAGAGGAATTATTAGATGTAGAACTATTTTAATCCACACTGAGAAGTTATGATCATTGATGAAAACTGCTTTGACTAGGGAAATGAGTTGCTCGCTCTAATGCTGAGAAAGCATACTTTCCTTTACTGCAAGAATCCTGTGGTAAACTATATCATAATGCGCTTAAAAGAGGGCATGGAATTCAGATATTGTTTTTCTTATCCAAATTAATTAATAGTTATGCCAAAGACAAAGTTCTTATTAACTATGAGGATGAGTCATACAGACCAAAATCACTAGAATCAATAAATTCAAAGCAGAGTATAACGCTTTGTACAATTTTGATACTGTGAGGAACCATTGAAGATTATTCCATTCCTAATTTCCTAATTTTGATCTTATTACTTATTTTATTTATAACATTCTAAATAAAACTATTTCAGAAAGCTGATCAAGGTAAATTTCAAATACCACCACGACCTAAAAAGGAATCTCTGTATTGTCAAATTGCAGGTAAAAATGTTAAACATATGAATGATGGTCAAATGAATTAGGTTTTTCTTCTAGTTCCAAAGCATATTTGAAAAACTTCCTTGTGCTAATAATTTCTACTTTAAATATTTTCCTCTGTAACTTGATTTAAGATTCCTTTCAATTCGCCAGGCACTTAGACCCCAAGATTAAATATGCAAGCACAGAGGACCCAAAAGAAAGAACACACTAATCTTATACTGACAAAAGCAGATCTTATTTCTTATTCCCGAAGGTCAGCAAAACCTGAGCTAAGCTAAAACATTAAATAGGGCTAAGCAAGCAAGCACACATACTTATCTCTTGATAAAACACAGACTTAAAATGGGAGGAAAAAAATTATTTCACTTAAAATTTTCTTTCTCATCTGACCACAAAAGTACAAGAACAGACATGTTCCCTTAAAATCACACCAGAAAAATTTCAAAAACCCAGCCCCTAATTTTGCTGAAGCAGAACCACTCCCTGACATTCTGTTATGACCTTGCTTGGTACTTTACACATTGCACAATGTCACAGAAATCTCTGAAAAGCTGTGGGCAGACCTGAGTCTAACCAACAACTTCTTTATCAGCTACAGGGGAATGGGTTATTCTTGTACATAGTCAGTTAGATACCTGATAACTGGAAAACTGCCAAGATGGTCCTACAGGCTGCGGACTAGCTTGATATATACTCTCTCTTTAGTATCATCAGGGAATGTCTCATCAGTGTGTTCTTTTTTCCTACCCATCAGAAACTCCTTCATAAAGTTGAGATTGTGTTTAACAATTTTTTTTCTTAGAAAAATATTGCATACTGCAGTGAGATATTTTCACTTCAAAATGATGACCTGCTTACCTGATTCTACTGGAAGATGGAGAACAGATGTGAAGAATTTCTATACCATTTACGCTCTTTTTTTTTACGCTCAAGTCCTTCACACTTTCGGCCCTTTAGCTCACTTGCAAGTACACTCACATAAACAGCTGTAGTTAGAACTTGGAAAGTGTTTCTGAAGGCAGAAGGTTTTCCTGTTAAATACCACACATAATACCTCTTTTTAAAGTGTACTGCTTTTTCTTTGATATATTTACTCCAGCTGAATGTCACCTTGAACTATGGGGCCTGCTGGAGAAATTTCCTAGGAACTATAACTGAAAAAGTGGAGTTCTTAAAAAGCTATTATCTGCAAAGGGACACAAGAGTAAAGGAGAAACTCATCATTTCAGCTGAAGCTCTCTAACTCTTTTATTGCTCCTGTTTTTCTTTCAGTGTATAAAATTAACACTATGCCCTAATTTCTTTTTTTCTTGTTTATTGTAGAACTCACTCCAATGCTTACCCAGCCAGGAAAACAGTGCTTCTCTTTTAACAGGCTAGAACCAGTAAAGACAATATATAACAGAAGGATGGTGATAGTAAAATGTATTTGCTGTTTTTCTTTGAAAACAGCTCAAGAAAGGGTGAAGATATGGCGGAACAATTATACACTTGTTCATTCTTCAAAACAGTGTTCTATAGATTAAAAAAAAAAACTCTTTCTGTAATAGAAACAAATTATGGGTATTGTTTTAAAGAAGCTGTTGTACAGTCTCACCTATCACTAAAGTGTTTCTGGTAGAGCTGCTTCTGCAGGATGAGTGAGGCGTGTTTCCTACACGTATGCCGAAAACACAAGAGCAGAGCAGAGGGAATGGCTAGCATATACCACAGCATACTTCACTATACTTCATACTTCATACATATTTCACTGTGAAATTGGAAGCTAATCTTCCAAATTAACCACACAAAAATGTTCTGAGGGATTTATACCAGAAGCATAGATAATTTGGAAAGAAATAACTAAATTTATTTTGAATTGTTCTCTTTTGTTTCATTTCTTTACTAAATCACCCTGTGAAGTATAAATGCATGCAGCAGCACACACATGTTTTATGCACACATGAAATTGGACACAACTGTTTGAGAAGTGCTTCTGACATATAATATGGCTTTCTAGCAGAAGCAGAAAAGACTGAGCAATATCTGCTTTTGCTGTTTCTGCCTGAATCCTTCCACCCCCAATTCCCTCTATTCCTGCCTGAAATATTCAGAGCTGTCATTTCAATACTCAGACCATTAAATCTAATCATTAGAAAGTACTAAAAAAAGCCATTTTTTCTGACATGTATGCAAGTATATGTTCTTTTCACAATACTTGAGCGATTGCCACATCAAGTCCTTTTTATTGTCCAGGCACACATCACCAGTATAGTGCTACATTAACATAACTGAAAATAGACAGAGTTAAAGTGTCAATATTTTTTTTCTTCTTCTTTTTTTTTTTTTTTTTTTTTTGGCTGGTTGAAGATAGAGTGAAAGGGAACACTCATTAGACTGCAAAGGAGAATAATATCTTTTTGTTCACAAAGCACCTGATGTGATGATTTATAGATATCCCTCCATTCTGAGTAGCTCCTTTGATAAAAATGAAAACAAACATTTCAAATTCTGCTTCTCAATACGGATCACTCAAGATCAGTTGGTGGCATTGAAATCTTTAAAACTGTGAGAATATGTATAGAAAAAGATGTCTGACTTTATACTGCTAGAGCTAAATATTTTAAAATTCAGCAACCAAGAGTTTTAGCAATGAATTCACAACTGCCTGAAGAATTTGGAAAAAAAAAATGTCCTCAAATATACACACTAGCTAAGTTATAGGCAGATTTAATCTCTGAAAAGCATATTCCTTTGTCTGCCAGAGACAACAAAACACAGAGATACTAATAAACAGAGTATGTAGTTATATCAACAGTACTAGAAACTGTTCAGGAAAGACAAAAGTAATCAAGAACACAAACTGGCTTCAGCAATAAAAAATGAGTTCCACATAACAGGAGCTGCAGTTTTTGGGCTGCTCAAGAGGGACAGCAGGTTCAGAATGCTCTTCTTTACAGCACTCAGTTATGACAAATACTGATACCTGAGTGATCATACACACTTGTAACCTAATAAATGTTATGGGAATATGGAGTAAAATGAGAATAGTATTGAAGGATGTCTTAAAACTACTAGCTTAATAGTCTTTGTCCAAAACCTCATTTAAAATTGAAGGCAGAGGAAGATTAAGAAGAAGAAAAAATGTATCTATCTACAACATTTTCTTTCCTCTGTCCTGGACCCTCCTGTCTATTCAAGGCATAATTCTTTCTCCTCTGGAGAAGTTCATGCATAAAATAGACACAAACAGTTCATCAAATTTTCAGTATATATGAAGGAGATTTACAAAACAAGTATATATGTTTTTAACTCTGTTAAAAACAGTAAATTCAGATCAGCGAATTCTGAAATAACTCAGAGAATGAAACATAAACAACGGGCATGTAATATGTGAAGAAAATAATGAGCTTTGCTCCTCTTACACATTTCAGCTGCAGTCCTTTGGTTGTGGCCTGCATAACAATTGATAGTGGTCCGTGGAGAATTAGTAGGTCAGATGGCAGTCTCTGCTCCCTGCTCCTAGTTTGCTGAGGGGAAAAGGTGGGTAAGAGAATCAGGTGGCAAGGAAGCAGGAACAAGATGCAACAGAGGAACAGAACAGATGGGCGTAGGAGACAAAACGGGGAGCAAAAGTGACAGCACAATCATTGCATTCTAGACAACTAAAAATACACAAATACTTTTCTATTGGTTTCTCTCACTGTGGTTGCCAGAAAGATGTCGCATAATCACTAGCAGAAGAGGAGGTAGCACATACAATTAGAAATGACAGTTAAGGAGGTGCATAAGCCACACTCTGCTTTAAATCATGATCCAGAGTCTGACAGTCAGAGGGCCTGTACCTTAAGAAATTCATGACTTCATACAGAAAAGGTATTTCCCCCAATTACTTTATGGAATGTGTGATATGCTAGAGTTGTCTGTGAAAAGCTCTGAAAATAAGAAGAAAAAATGTTTCTAAGATGTGAGATATTTAAGATTTTCAAGATAAAAACTTATACTTTAGGAATCATTAAGTACCAAATTCAAAACTTATTTTCTGAACAGAATTATCTCAAATGCCAAAAAAGAATATTTATTTATAGCTACATAAAAGATTGGTAGAACAACAATTGATTTATGTGTCTCCAATATGATGTAGCTGAATAATATCTCCTTATGCTTGCCCTTGTTTTGTCCTGGGAGAAGGGATTGAGTCTATGTCCTTCATATCTCAGCTAAACCTGATCATAATTAGTATAAACGCAGTCTTCTTATCACTTGCTCTGGAAAATGTTACTGCTTTGGCAAACTCTGAAGTCGACAGCCTTTTTCGTAATTCATTTGCAGACTAGTCTTATTATAAGAAATAATACTTTAATTACTACAACTCCATCATTAGTAGATAGTGTCAGTAGCTCTGTTTAAGCAGAAAGCGAACCTGACCCAATTCTCTCAAAACAAAGTTATGTCACCTAGCTTCAAGCCAGGTTCAAGTCTGGGAGTCCTGAGTACATGGAAGTGTCTACTCAAAATATGGGGTTGACCACTCAGTTCCCATCTCCGCAAAGTAGGTTTTATTAGCTGAGTGTAAAGATACCAGGCAACTTCCTGTTCACTTGATACTAATATAGAGCTTGTTTTTTAGAGTCTAAATCTTCCTTACTTCCTATGTACTGAAAAAATGCTGATGTATAAAACAGTATTTAGTCAGAATTTTGATACCCAAGTCCAGAAGCT